>NW_010269602.1:0-9473 GCF_000690775.1 Eurypyga helias
GCTCGGGGAGGCTGCCCCCGGCCCGCCGTCCCGACCCAGCTCCACACGTGAGCGAAATGAACGCGGAAGGGGATGGCTTGTCCTCCGAGCTTGGGTTTGCCGTTCGGTTGGTGGGTGGCTTCATCCGCGTTTTCACCAGTGCAGACGTCACAATAAGAAGAACGTGCAATAAAAGGGCTGGTGGAAGGCGCATCTGGGCAGATTGAGGAGGCGTTTGGATTCCGGAGGTTAAAGCTGCCGCACTCTTCCTACCTGTGACTGTAGCTAGAGTTAAAGCAATGTCGTTTTAACTGCTTTTTAATTTTTTTTTTTTTTAATTTTCTAGTGAAAAGATCAAGTGGCGACAGTTAAGATCATACGGGGAAAGAGGACGGTAACGCAGTTTTGCGTGAGGTCCTGAACAACAGTGATCGGGAAACAATTGCATCACTTGCTGTCGGGTAGTCTTTTGCAATAAAACCGCTTTGTAGTGCGTGCCATCTTCTGTTAAATCCGCACGAATAAAGAGTGGTAAGTTAAATCATTATGCAGCTGTGAATTCAAGAATTTGTATTTCAGCATTCAGAGCATGGAGGAGTTTATGGTTCCTTTAAATAACAGTAATACTTGAATTTGAGGAATGTCACTGTGTTGATACTGTTCTTAATAATGACCTTCTTTAACAGGAAAAAATTGCTACTGATAATTCTTTGTAATGAACACATTTAGGTTTAGTAAGAGGACATATGCTAACCTTATTGGTGTATGGCGATATTTAAGGGCTGGCCTGTACTTTACTGTTATCTTGGCTTTAGCGTGGGGGTGGGGATGAAGTGTGTAGTTATCCTGAATAACACCATGCATTGATGCTCTTAATTATGGTGTATGCTATCCTATGTTAGGTTAGCCTAATCCCTTTTCAGAAGTAGTGTACTGAACAGTTTGCCTGTGTGGGCAAGCCTTCCAGGCATTGCAATCATTGTGTACTTACTGTATTATGTGGATTTGACCAGCCAGTACATAAAACATTACATATGTTTATGCACAGAAATGGTATGTAAGTCTTGCAATCAAGTGTCTACATAGAAGGAGCAAAATGGGACATAAAAAATTGGCAGTGGTGATTGAAAATCTGCATGTAGAAGTAGATGCAAAATATTTTGCAAATGAAATTTTCTGCATTGATTTATATTGATTGGATGACTAGGGAAAAAAGCTTAAAGAAATTGTATCAGAATCAACAGAGGTACATAATTTTTCAGGAAAATCTATCCACTGGCTTAGTGGTAGCAGTAGAAGGGCATTTGTAGTTGCTAACTCACTGGTAGCGAGTGAAATGTGTATATGGAAGAGATGAAAGAGACAAGACTTATTAAGAAAAGGTGCAGAGGAAGATGCCGTTTTACCTGTACTGTGCTGTCCTCCCTCTCATTTCTGTCCCTTAGCAGATAGGAAGTACCACTGATTGTTTTTAGCTGTATAATTTGTGGTACAAATAAATCAACTTTTAATTTGGATAAAAGCGGTAGAAACTGAGGGGTTGTACAAAACATACTGAAGCTTCTATCTTTGCCTTGTTGGAGAACATGGATCTTCTGAATCACTGTATCATTCTGTGTAGGAATTTCAGAAATAAGGGTAAGGTATAGGTGACTTAAAAGTTTTTATGTAATTTTCTAGTGCTTTGGGCAGTAGGAAAGCTTTGTGGCCTATGACAACTTAAAAGTGAAGGTGACTTATAAACATAGGCCCATTTGGCCATATATCTTTCTCTCCATTGCTTTAGCAGTGAGAAGTCAGAACTTCAAGTTCTGGATTAATAACATTGAAAACGTGAGGTGGGGTGAACATATGTGAAAGTAATTCATGTTAAGGTTCTTTATCTTTTTGTCTTTGCCCACACCCCTTTCAGCTGAAGGAGTGCAGTAAACTGAACCTGTGCAGCCGTGTTCTTCGGGGAAGGCAGGAGACCGTTTGAAGCATGGCAAGCCAGGTAAGATCATGTGGTCAGAAATTCAGGCTTGCAGTGCCTAAATGGATTCCAAAACCATACTCAGAATTTCTAGTAAATGTAAAGCTGAAATAGCTAGCTTGCTCTGAGTTGGATGTTCTTTTAGTCCTATAATTTCTTCCAGTAATATGGTAAATGGTGGCTGTCCTCTGGACACTTAATCGTAACAACTGAAGCAGGTTGGGGACATAACATTAAGCTTTGCAGTTTGGATTATTTGAGCATGAGGTCTTCTGAAGGACCTTGCACATAACACTCTCTATATAAGATATATGTAGAGGTGTTCTAAAGGAAGAACATTAAAGTCTGCGTAAGTAAAAAATGCTGCGAAACATCACTCTCATTTTTTTGGAAATCCTCGTTCTTCAGAATCTTGAGGGAGGGGCAGCCTGTGTTAACATGGCTGTTGTTTCCCTCTTCTTTTGTGTAGTTGCCCCGCTTTCTTTTGAAATTGTGGTTTTTGGGGTTTTGGTGTGGGGTGTGTTGGCGCCTCTTTTTTTTTTTCTTCCCCCCAAGAGGCACTTTTTATCGCCTCTCTTTTTCCTGGCCTTGGGTCTGGGTTTGAGTTTTCCCTCAGCCAAGCCAAGCTAGTGCCTGTTCCTGGTCTGCTTTCTCCTTATATTCCATTAGTCGGCCTCCTGTCGTTGTTCCTGGCCTGGTATAGTGACTCATAGCTAGGTAGTGAGGAGAGGCATCTCACAGAGAATTCCTAGGTGAGGGGAGATAGGGACAGCTGAGATCCCCTCGAGGCAAGAGTGACTTCCCTGCCTCTTCATCACTCCGACTGTGCTGCTGCAGGGTTTTTTCAGAGTCCTGGAGCTCAAGTGGAACACAGTCCAGTCCTGAAGGTAACTAACACTTAGGATTGGCCAACGTCAAAGGGCATCTGCTTTTTCCCTAATTCCAAGAGGAAGCTGTCAGTCCTTTAGCCAGCTTGACAAGTCAGGGGAATATGGCTGTTCATACAATCCTTTGGCTCTGTTATTTTTGCCAGGCGTTTTCCCCAGAGGCTGCTTTCCCTCATGGGAGGCGGAGGGAGAAATGGGACCCCAGGCTTCTTTCAAGGGCAAGGTGAATATGGGGAAATCACCTGTGGTGATGGGGAGTGGGAGGGAGGAATGTAAATGAGGCTAAATATTATAAAGGTGATCTTTTTTATCCCAACAGGACTTAATGGCGAAAAAAAGAGAATGTCTGCAGGCCTACAGCTGGTGGAGAACACCACAGAAGAAACGGAAGAAAAAGAACAAAATAAAACCAGGAAGAATAGAGTTTGTCCCTAGTAGTACCAATAGCTCAGTCAGGTAAAGACCTTTTGAAATGAGAAGCTCTGACCCCTTACCTGTTTAAGCTGATAGTGACCAGTGAATGCCATCACTTGTTTTTAGAATACTGAAAAGGCACATCTGGTGCTTAGACAATAAGTATTGCTAATGGAAATGTGTTGCTAATACATTAACGAAGTTGGGTTTTTTTGTAGTTCTTATCTCCCATAATCACTGAGAAGCGGTGGCAAAATAGTCATAGCTCTCTTAAATGGTGGCTGCAACTTTAGTTAATAGTTTTTCTTGGCATTTTTGTGCCTCCTTCCCTGCTTCCCATTCAGACAATAAATATTTCTTTTTAAAACCAACTTGTAAAAGTTTCTTACAGAATGGGTCTGAAATGCCTTTTTTTTTTTTTTTGGCAAAAGTAGTGGAATGGACCCAGAGAAATGAACTTTTCTGCTGGAGTGATGGCTTGCAGTTCTGTGCATTACTCAGCAGTTTTGCAGTTAATACTCTTTTCACATTTTGTCTCCTTATTTGTCCAGTGATAACTACCTGCTTATATGTTAGGTACCTTAACACTGCAGTCAGCTACCTTGGTCTCAAAATTGACAGTTGTTCTCTATTAACTTTTTAAAGGCCAGATTATTCTATATTTGTTGGGGAGCTGACTCCAGAAGTGGATGATTTCCAGCTCTATGACTATTTTCTAAAGAGATACCCCTCATGTATTGACTGCAAAATAGCAACAGACCTGCTGGGATATTCCAGGTAATGCCTGTGAACACTTGTAATGCTGTCAATGTTTGCTTTTATAAGTAATACCTGAGAACTTGCATTGGACTCTTTCTTCATTTTCTTCAGAGGCAGGAGAAGAGAGTAGTCACTAGCATTACTTTTTTTTTTCTAAATAGCATGGATCCTTGTGTTTCTAGAACTTTCTGGGTAGTTTTGGCAGTTAATGTGAAACTTCTGTTTAGCCATACGTAAATGTGCATGCAAGAAAGTAGATGGTGGGAGGAGGGAGGGCTGTATACTTAAGTCTGTGCCATTGCATTTATGTACAGCGGCGTGTCCACTTAATCATTTGCTGTACTGTTGCTGTATTGAAGACAAAATAATTCCCTCCTTACGTGTGGGAGAAAAGCATAAGGCCTGGCAAATCTTAAAGGGTTGGGAGACTGGACCTATTAATATTAGTAAATAAAGCCTAGCAGAAGTTAGGCTGGCCAGGCAGTGAGTCAAGCAGGGATAAGAGCATGCTGTTCAGACAATGCTGGCTGTAATACACTGAATTGAAGAAACTTAAGAGAAAGCAAATATAAAAAGAATGTTAGTTCTCTACAGCCGTAGAAGTGGGTTAATACTAACTGATCAATTAACTGCTATAAATGCAGAAGTACAGAACCAGATTACACAGATAGCAATTAAAGTGTATTGTTTCGCTGGCTCTCAGCAAGTTGCATTTTAATGTTATCAAAGAACAAGCTTTTTTGCATCTGGCCCAAGTTTTTAATTTGGTGAAAGCATTTTTTGTGCATGTGCACGTACCAGAGAGGCTGCTTTGGTAATAGAAGCTATACTAGCTACTATTTTCTGGGTGTTTTTTTTTTTTTTAGAAGCCAGAAATTGAATTCATTAGCTTTGTAACTGTTATGCATACTAGAATTTATTTTCTCCCTTTTGAAAATTGTAGAGGGTATGCCTTTGTCAGATTTGGTGAGCAAGGTGATCAGATGAGGGCACTGCAAGACTGCCAGAATGCACCAGGTCTGGGGGGAAAACGAATCCGGCTGAGCATAGGAATTTCTAAAAGGTAACAAATGAGTTGTACATTGATACAGTAATTCTAAATGATCAGATTCTTGTAGCTCTGCCTCTGTAAAGTCTGTGGCTCTTGCTATAATGGCTGTACACACAGTGCAGTCTACAAAACCAGAAATACAGAAGCATTACGTTTTGATGTCCTGGATTCATCAACCTCTTTCAGGATTGCTGGTGGAATCCAGCTCTTAAGTCTAGCCAGACTGTGTAACTTGGGCTTAGCTGCTGTTCTAACTAGCCTTAATTTTTATAGTAGTATAGCTGAATGCATTCATAAATATTTTCCAGGTTTGGGCCTGAAGAAGGTAGAAGGGAAAACGAGGCTTTGTATGCTGGGGAGCATTTCTTCTAGAGATTTCCCTCCAGTTTAGGCAAGGTGGCACGTTGCTAGTTTGATGGTAGACTGGCAGGGGAAGGAACTTTCAAGTGGCAAAAACACAGAATATGGGGGGGGGGAAGCCAAGGGACATATTGCTAGAATAGTTTGTTTAGGGTACTGTTCTTTAGCTTTTCAAGAGATTGGACCAGCAGGGAATTTAAAGTTGATTGGTTTTGAGAGGTTTTTTACTCTGCTGGCTCAGTTCTCTCAATCAGTTACTTGGAGGCAATTCAGGTCTCTGAACAGTTAAAGAATTGATACCAAATTTGATAAACTTTGATCCAGGATACAGACAAAACCAGAACTTGGTATAAATAAATTTCAGTATATTCATGGGGTTAGCTTGTATGTTTTGTTAATTAGTAGTAATAATTTGTTTCTCCTTATCTTGGATAATTCTGCAAATGTTGCTGCCTTTGCTTTAGAATGGTAGTGCTTCTGCCCAAGAGAGCACTGTCCAGAATTGCTCTAAATTATTTTGAAAACCAGAAGAGGTCACAAAATCAGGTTTTCTCACTTCTGCTCTCCAGAAGAATGTCAATGGCATTTTCAGATTTTTCTTTCCTACAGAGATTTATATAGGAGAGAAGTTGGAAGCAGAAGGCTTTGGCACACTACCCATTAGTTTTACTAAAGTAGGAAAGCAGTAGAATACCTATTTACTAGAATGCGTAGCTCTGCAGTAATGAAAAAAATGTAACATCGGTGTTAAAATACATGTCACTAATCTATATTTGTTTCTGAATGGTTGAGTACTGCACTCTCCTAGCATCAAAATACTCAGCCATCAGTTTGTCACTAGGTCACCTCTATTGGAAACACAAAAAGCCTAGATCTGACTTTTCCATAATGAAGTGGAGATGTGGAGAAATTGGACCCTGCAAACACAGGAGATCTGCCTGTACATAATCAGTGAAGAAATGTCTAAGCATAGAGGACTTTTTTTGGAATGTGCAGCTGGATTATGTGAATGTGTTTCACATAGTGTACCTCAGTACAGGCAACGCTTATGCATTGATTCTTGTCGTTGGTGTGAAGTTATCTCTGAGAAATTCTACTTGGGAGAGGGAAAGTAGTGAAGACTAATCAGCTGGCCCATTGGTCTTAAGGACCAATGCATTTTGTCATTTTCCTGCCGGTTTGGCTTCATGCTGGATAGTGGCAGTGCTGACTTTGTGACAGCTATACTTCAGCCACTGTTGAATGCTTCATGGACTAAAAACTGAGCTGGTGGAGGTAGATGTGGCAAACTGGCAGGCAGTGTCTGATGCTTCCCTGATAATCTGACTTCACCACCCCCTTGCTTCTGGAAATAACATGTATCAACCAAACAAAAGATGAAGGGCTAATTAAGACTGAGTGCATTTTTTAAAGCAGCTGTGCTTGATAAATGTCTCTGGTCTTAATAAATCAGTTTCTGGCAGAGCACAAAGATTTAGCAGCAGCTTGCTTATGGAGATACAAAAAGTACTGAAAATGAATACAGCTAAGTGTCAAGGCTTGAGTTAATCTATGAAAATAATTACATTGCATATTGGCAAAGGTGAGAGCTTTTGCTTCTGTATAAACATGAGATCTTGTGCAGTGACTTCGCTGCTGTTCAGGAAAGCTTCCTTTTTAACTCTACTAGCTTACACATTTCAGACTGTTTTAACTTCAGGGTTTGCTGCTTATCGATCTCTATATCACTTCTCATGTTTCAGACTGAAAGCAGAATTCCAGCGGTACCAGTCGTACAACTATAATGATTATTACCAAGATTATCAGAACTACTACTCACAGTGGGGTTATGATCCTTACACTGAATACAACTACAGCTCCTATGCTCCCTATGATAGCATGCAAACTGTGGGGGACTGCTCTTTAGGAGATGCTGTTATGGCTCCAGCTGTTTTTGAGGTAAAGATACTACAACTTGATTTAAAGGCAAAAAAAAAAAAGTTGTCCAAGTTGTGTAAGATTAAAAAAGTCCTAAAACTGAGATCATGCTTCCTACTTAGTGTGAAGGTTAGAATAGCAGGCTTCATTCAGAGGTCTCTTTAACTGCTTTAGTACACCTATAGAATTAGAAATGTACATACCTTTATTTGTTCATGTATGCCAAACAAGTTTTGACAGCATAACTGTGCTGTTTTTCTGAGGTACTTTGCTTAAAGCAAATTAAAGAATTATTGCAAGATGGTTTTATCAATTACAGCTTCCAGAAGTCCCTTCCAACCTTCACTATGTTTTTCTTAAAAGAACAAATTAACGATTAACCAAACAAACCACCCCTCTATTCTTGTACTTGTGGTAGGAGTGCATTGTTCGGGAACAAAAAACATTTTGGATTTGTGGTGATTTTTGAGATGTATTTTGATTAAACTTACGAGATTTTTCTTTTCTTTTTAAGGAAACTGCAGCTATGACTGAAATCAGTGATGACCTAATAACTGAAGGTAATGATTCTATCACTGCAACATGAATTTAGCCATACTTGTGCTCTTTAACAATTACTGTTGGATGAAGAGTATCTTGGAAAGTCAGTTGATGTAGTGGGATCCTCTATGGGTTATAGCTGAGGTGAGGTGGAATTTTAAAGTTGATAGTACCCACCTTGTCAAGTAGCATGGGATGTTGTCAGAAACACTTCAGTGTAGATTTCCTGTAATTTTGCCCTCATTCTCCTTCCAAAATGGCCTAATACAGGGTTTGTCATATCCTTGTATTCATTCTGCTAAGCATATTCTATGTTAAACTTATTAATAGGCAAAAGCTTTGTTTCCCAAACCCTTACATAAAAGCTTATGTTGCAGGTCCTGAAAGGAGTATTCAGCTTGCACAAGACTTGATACAAAACTCAATTGTTTGGCCTGGAAGGTTTGCAGATGATTTCTCACATAACACATTCTGTGTTAGTGGGCAGAAACTTTATCCTGCATAATGCATATTATAGTAGAAATGAATTAAGTGGATTTTAGGAGAGTTTCATGGTTAATTATCCCTAAATCTGCTCTTTATTTTGAAATAGCAGTATAGCCCTAGCATTCTAATACACAAACTCAAAGTTGTCTTGACAGGCTTATTAAAGTATTCTAGATGAATAAACATCTTCATTAAATCTATTATTATATTTAGCTAAAACCATGTTTATTTCAGGTTTCTGTGTGTGCGCCTCCCAAGCTTTGACTCTTGTACTTAGGGGTGTTTTTTTTTTTAGATCCACAGCTTTACTTGGATGTTGATGAAATGAACAGACAATTTATGGAGACAAGTGAAGAACTCTATGATTCCCTCATGAATTGTCACTGGCAACCTCTGGATACGGTCACTTCTGACATCCCCCCTGCTATTTAAGTGTCTTATATAGCATGACCGTTATGACCAAGGTGCTAAAATTACATTTCTTCTACATTGCTCTAGATCATAAGTTTTAAAGCACAATGATAGGTTGGGTTTTTTTGCTATGCTTTTGACAGTTTCTGTAATTTTTTTTTTTGTTGTTGTTCATCACTCTATTCTTGGAGCATCTTGAAATCCTGTAAATATTCTAGAAATGTAAAGAGTTCAGAGGGGTCTAAAGATAGACTTGCCTGTGTAAATAAAATTTTGTTTCTGCAAACCTGCCAGCAAGGGATTTTACTTATGTATGTGAAGCACATTCTCTTCTGGCTTGTGGAATTCATCTGGAGGTGGTAGGTGTATTTCACCTGTCTTGGTATGGGTATCGGGACACCAGCAAAAACTAGCTGTCCTGTATTTCCAAGTTACGTAGGCAATCTTCTGCAAGCTCTTAACATGCTTGCTTAGATCATACGTGCGTTGGGGAGTCAGCCCCAGCGTTTGCTATGGGAAACCTTTGGCCCCACTCCTTTCTGCAGTCTGCTGGCACCAACTGTACTACTGTTGGTCTGCTAGGTCAGTCAGCATTGCATTGTCAAGACAGTATTTTAAACATGCAGAAGGGCAGACTTTCAGCTGCTGTAGCTGCAAACATTCCAAAGACTAAGGATGATCCACACTGACAACTCTT
>NW_010269602.1:9496-13933 GCF_000690775.1 Eurypyga helias
ACACATTACAGCAAAGAAACTGATGTAACATCGTATGTGTTATCAAACCTAGAAATCCTTGGAGAAAAGAGCTTTCTAGTATAAAGGAGGAAAAATAACCCATTGGGAACAAAACTATGATGGTAGTAATTCTTCAGCGAAGTTGCACCCTATCCTAAACATCTCTGCAGCTTGTTGGGTTGTCTTTGGGCTCAGGTGGGTATAGTGTTAATGTTACAAGATTGTAGTAGGATGACAGGTTTCAGTGTTGAAGTCAAAGGGGATTAGGGGACAGAGCAGTGAGAGAGCTCTGCTTTAAGCAGCAACTTCTGAGTGCCTTCCTCTAAGCTGTTCTCATCTTGAAGGGTATAAAGTGTTTTCCAGTGATAGGGACTTCTTAAGCCCATGTGTATGCAAAAGTATTTACTAATTAACGTATGTAATGATAAAATAAGTTAGGTTGAAAACCGAAGAATACTTTTCCAAGAGAAAACGTAGCAGAAAAGAGCACAGCTAATAGCCGTGGAAGCTACTAAAGCTATTCAGGACACTTTGGTACTGCCATTTGTGTGGTTTGGGGTGACCTAACACATAATTGCTATGATGGCAGATAGGAGCAAAGTTCTCTGGCTTGTTTTATGACTTACTGTAATTGAAGTGGTGGTCATAACCCCTATGCTGCTTTAGATTTAAGGCTAATACTGTATTGCAGAGTTGGGCAGCCTGACCTGCCAGACTCAGTGCTGGCAGGTCACTTCTAGCTGCTGAGCAGAGAATTTCCCTCTCCACAGTTCAGTTTCAGCTAGGAATATTTTCAAAGCTCTGCCATGAAATCCTGATGCTTTAAAATGGAAGAAACTTTTGGAATACTATAGGAAGTTCATTCTACCTGGATCTTGTGCAGATATACATGTAAGAACAGACAGAAAACAAAAACAACTCATCTAGGCTGGGGAGTTGCATCAGTTTTAGCAACTGTTTCCCTGCTTTGGAGAGAGGTAGCTGGGAACGTGGATTTCTTGGGTGAACTGGCGAGTATTTGGAGGGTGATGGTAAGGAGATAATTAATTGAGGATGTGAACAGGTGGAATAAATGAAGCAAAGAGTATCTGGGTGGGAAAGGGGGTGCTTGGGTGCACGTATATAATAGCTTCAGGAGACTGCAGTAGGTAGCAGGCCACTTGCATGGGAGTGTTAAAGCTTCAAAACTGCAGGATTTGATGCCAGTCGGTTTTAGCGCATGGCTGTGGCATTTGGTAGTGCAAACTGATCTGCTAAGCAAAAGATTTGGCATCTAGCAAGTACCACAAGCAGCATGACAACTTCCAGGCCTGTGCCTGGATTCTATCCTGCTTTGAAGTGTCTGTGTATATAAGTTTCATCAAGTAACTCAAGAAGGCTTTGTGTTACCAGTTTAAAACGTGATGCTGAGGATGTGCCTTGGCTCACTGTGGGGTATCTCTGCTGGTATTCGGGAAGTTAACCTATATGTGAGCTGTGTAATGAGGGGCCAATGTAACTGATTTCACTTAGTCTGGCAGTGTATCACCATAGTACGTAAACCTCAGAAAAAAAGTGACGGTCAGCTACCCCATTTATGCAGACTTTACCTGTTAATGAGGTCTCTACACTCTGCACAAGAGGCTATTTTCAAACATGTACATGCATTCTGGACTGTGAAGTACCCATATAGTGAAAGTACTGCTTGTGTAATGCAGCAAAAGGGCCTATTTGGGCCATTAGTTCTCCAAAGCTGAGAAATGTTGGGGGTGTATTTTCTTATAGCCAGTATGCCAAAAAAAGAGGTGAGAAAGAAAGTGTGTTGGTTGCACCCCATGTGACACACTTAGAAAACAGCTCTCTGACCTCTTTTTTTTGTCTCCTGAGCCTTACTAGCCTATTCCCCTCTCCAGCTAGGAGTGCGTGCACGCGATCGAGATGTGTGCACAGTGCACATTCTTTACTGAGAAGTCAAACCGAATGCAGAATTTCTTCCTGTGGTGGTCTGTTACCCGTGAACCCCAAATACAGGAAAAAGTGGGCTCATCAGAACTTTTAGAGTGCCGTGCTGAGACTTAATCATTGAGTGAGCTTACAGCTGTTCTACAGCTACCGGCCTGCATTAGCTAGCTTACGCAAAGACCTGAGCGTGTCATATGCGTGCCTGCCATCAGTCCTACAATGACCTGATTGCAGTGGGAGCATGAAAAAGAAAACCTCTTAAAAGCAAGTTTTTTTCAACACCATACTGTGTTTTAACCAGCTGAAATGTGTGGGGTTTTTTTTAAGCTTGATGAAGGGATTTTTTTCAAGAATATCTGGTATTTGGTTTATAAACTCTTCATTGCACATAGCTGCAATAGATAGTGCCTTTACTCAAAACCTGCTAATTTGAAGAAGAGTAGTGTGTTTTTGCTTCCCATCACCTCTGAAAAGAAAAGCTGGTTTGAGGGGCTACTAATCCTGCAGTGAGTGATGAAGGAGAAAGAAACAGGCCAAAAAGGGTAGAGAGTACTTAAAAGTGAACAAAAAGGTTAAATGGTACTTAAGCCATGAATGTTTCTTTTTGCAGGGATGCTCTTGGACCAACAGCTTCTTTCTAGCGCTACCTCAAAGTAACTTGCAGATATAACTCACAGGGAAGATTGATCAAATGGTGATGATCCCTATCATTCTGCTGGAGAGATATATATATATATATTTGCCTTTTGTTTTGTCTCATTTTTAATAACATTTATTTAACTTCAGTGACTCTTGTCAAAAGACATTGTGTGACTACATCGACAAGTATTTGAGTCATGAGTGTCATTAAAGGCATGTCACCATATGGAAATTGTTCTAAATAAGTAAAATGGAAGTAAAATGAGTAAATAAAGCAGCACTTGAATTTACAGAGCAAACATAGTGTAGCTGCCTTTGACACATACATGGAAGGGAACACTGTGTTTGTGGGTTACCTTAATATACTAGCATGCATCAGAAAGAGGGAATCGTCTTGTTTCAAATTTACCCAGCTCATGTCCGGTGCAGGAGCCATTTCAGTCAGTTCCCCACGCAGGTCAGCTGTTACTGATGAACCTCCGTTACCAAAGGGCATGGTTTACATCCCTTTGTAAATCTTGCCCTACCCATAATGTAAACACATTTTAGTAGCCTTCCTTCCCCTCCCCTAAGTTGGAATTTAACATAGTGATTGTTTCCTGGGCAGAGAGAGTGATGAATCCAGGATAAAATACTATTTTTTCTTGTATTTTGATTATTATATTGATGTGATATAAAAATATAAATTTTTTGACAAACGTATTTTAGAAATAGAGCCTCATCCTAAAATTGCTCCACAGATGCAGTGCACCAGCAGTTTACAGGTGATGAGGTGGTTCTCGCAGGTGACTTCTGAACCCATGTGATCTGTGCCCTGGAAGGGATTATCCATCCCTGCAAGTCATCCTATTGCACGTAAAGTAGTCTTCATGGTGATAGGGTAGGAGAGGCGGAGGCTACGGGGTTCTGAAGGTGCAGTTCATGAGATGAAATACTGGGAAAGTAATTCCCCCTCTGCTGGGATTTCAGAAATGGTTCTGTCCTTTGGATAATCATTGCAGCAGGGCTAAGAAACTGAGAAGGAGGAAGCCACGTAGGAGAGCTGGGAAGACACCAATGAGGTTAAAAAAAAAAAAGCCAGTATGAAGTAAGAAACAAAGATGTGGCGGTACAAAACTCCCTGGTAAAATTCCTTATAAAAAGTTCCTTCTCTGTTGTTGCTGCCCAATCTGCATTTCTTCAGGCCTTTGGAATCGCCCTCGCTGGTTTTAGTTCCCCTGAACCGCCAAGCGTGATAACACTGTTCTTCAGGTGCCTGCTGTGACAGGTGCTGATGGCGGAAGGGCTGCGTGGTACATGACAACGCTGTTGCTGTTAAGTACCTGCGTCTCGTCCGATGGCAGTAATGGTTCACCCTAAGAAAAAAAGTGTACTAAACGTTTTTACTGTCTTCTGCCTAGGGCGGATGGTTGTAATTTTCCGCTCTGCTCCCTAATTCCTGGAGCAGCTCAGTGCTCTGATGAAGAGATGGAGCCATTTTTTTTCTCAACTTGCTTTTAGTAGATTAAAAAAACCCAACACCTTAAATATTTTACATTTTAAGCACTGGTAACAGAAAAGCATTCTTCCTCTCGTTTTGAGGAAGAAAAAGCTGTGTTGCAGCTTTTTGCCCACCACCTTCCGACCTGCCAGAAGGAGCGATGACAGAGCTGCAGATCGTCGTTCCTATTGCTCCCGCAGACCCGGGTTACAGCGGCATCCCCAGGGAACACCGCGTGCCTCACCCACATCCTTGTCCAAGCTTTCCTGCCGCCTCCGCCGCTTCCCGGCGGGAACCGGGGAGCCCCCCCCCCGGCCCGCGGGCGTGGCTCTCGTTATGCCCGGCACGGTGAGCTGCGTGCCCGGGGCGATCACACG
>NW_010269603.1:0-283 GCF_000690775.1 Eurypyga helias
TCACCACCCTCTTGGTGAAGAATTTGCTTATCAGAATAATTACAAATTGGTTATAACTAGTTTTTAACACCTATTTGCCAAGACTATGAATGAAAGTATGAATAATTTATATATAATGAGATAAATACCCCTGTTTACTATTTGATTTAGGTCCATCTAATTAAAAGTGGAAGGAGCCTTCAACATAAGAAGAATATAGATCAGTTGTAATGATTCCAGAGGAGGCCACGAAGATGCTCAGGGTGCTGGAGCACCTCTGCTATGGGGACAGGCTGAGAGATTT
>NW_010269603.1:567-1816 GCF_000690775.1 Eurypyga helias
AGCAACCTGGTCTAGTGGAAGGTGTCCCTGCCCATGGCAGGGGGGTTGGAACTGGATGATCTTTAAGGTCCCTTCCAGCCCAAACCATTCCATGATTCTATGAATCCTTTAAATAACACAAGTTTAATTTATAACCTTGAAAGTCAGTATGTTCCAGTGCCTCTAACAAGCAGTTCTTCCTTTTTTTTTATGCATATTGTGTTGAACGATTAGATGAATCTAAATGAGTACACACATCATACGAAGTACTTAAATTAAAAAACCCCTACATTTTATGCAAATTAGAAATACCATCTTTAATTTGCTGTGTTTTTACTACGCATTGCAAACAGAGCTGTAATATGCTTTTTCAATGAAAGAGACAACTAATTCATGTGTGGAGTAAATCACCATTTGTACTTTAATAAAGAAAATATTTTAAAAACACACACATATACAAAAACAAACAAACAAACAACACCCCCCCCCAAAAAACAACCATAAAACCCCAAAAAACCACACCAACCACAAACCACAAACAAGTCAAACCAAAATATCTCAAAATGAAAAACCCTTACCCCAAACTGCCAAGAAATGTAACTAGCTCCCGTAGGCTTAATCATAAATAATTTTCTAAAAGAGCCTCAAGAACTCATAATTTTGTATAGGTATCCTCAGGTGGGTATACGTATCACTGTTATTTGCTCTTTTATCTTAAAATTGCTCTTGTTTTTGTCAGCCATTTCTCCATCTCTGTTGTGGGTTTTTTTGGTGGGGTTTTTTTTTTTAGTTAGTGGGAGAATAACTTATGTGTCTTTTTTTTAATTTTAATTTTTAAAAAAACTAAAAGTTATCTTAACTTCTTGCTATTTGTCAACAAATATTATAATAAAATTCCAGACAAAAAAAATGTTATCTTAAAAAACTTCTATACTGGTTTCAACTGTCCATAAGATTTAACCTGATGATTGTTATAGAAAGAGCAACAGGCTTGATAAACCACAAGAAAGTTTTTAATCCATCTGGGGTCTAAGGAAAACATTCATGGCACATAACTAAAATGTAATTTTAGGATTCATGACTGAGTAATGAATTTGAATGTATTTTTCACTTTTGTGTCTGACCACTGCTTTTGGTGACTGACAAGATACTGTTGTTCATTTAGACCCTCAGTAAATCTGTAATGAAAAACTTGTGTCTTGGACCTGGACTTTATTCAATATTCAAATGTAAAAACCCCTAAGTTGTCATGGTTCAACCTCAGCTAGCA
>NW_010269604.1:0-10011 GCF_000690775.1 Eurypyga helias
CATTCTGTGATTCTATAATGGAAGTCCTGTAGCATAAGTGGCAAGGAGTGAAAATAAATTATGGAATATGATTATAAAATGGAATAAGAAAACATTGCTAAAGGACATAAAATTACAAAGAAATTTTATCTACATCTGCTGCATTTAATCACTAACTATGTTTGCAGGGGAAAAACAGATCTTCCTGGCATTAGGAACATGAACTTCTCTGCGCATCCAGCACTACTGAAACACTTCGGTTACTCTAGAAGAGCTTTACTTGGCGACACCTCGCAGTTCTGCACTTGTTCTGATAAGACATTTTTTCTGTAAGAGAATTATATAGCCTTGTTTCCAGACAAGGTCTTAACACATATCGATCCAATATCTTTGGGAAGCACACCAGATTTAAGAATAGGGCCCTTCCACCTCTAAAGAAGTAACATCGCACATGATCACATCTGCAAATTTAAAGTGGGGGAATGTTGGCTTCAACTTCACCAAGGTTTTCCTCATAGAAACCTAGCAGTATTTGAGAGTTGGCCAAAGGCAGAGTGAAGTCACCGTGCCTATGTAAGACCTAATCAAATTAAAAGGAAAACATTGTATTGCTATCAATTCCTACTACACAATGGACTGCTGAAACAGTAAGGATAGACCTAGTTAATTCATGGTATTTGCCTCCTTTATAACACAGGATAGATCTTAAAATTACTACAATGCATTTGTCATTATAAGAAGTAGGATTATATTTTATTTCTGTCATTTTAAAGGTTTGGTCCATATTGTCTTATCAAACTTATCTCTATCTTACCACATTGCCGTTTGCAATCTGCACTCATGGGTTCTTCAGAAAACACCAACACAAAACCCTAACTGTTTACATTTGGCTGGAGACCTCCTTTTCTAAGAAGTGTTCACTACTACAATGGCTCTTTGCTCTGTAACATAAGAGGGACAACAGTAACATGCCAGTTCCAAACAATCCACTTTTTCATTATTCCCATTTGTGTGCGCTATGCTGAGCACTGCAGGGGAGCTGTGCTGTTACTACAGGGTGCACGTGGAATCCCTGCTTCTGACACTTAGAATATAATCCTGGGCTTAAAGGCCTCAGTCTAATGTCTTTGTTACCTACATCAGCATGGCCAGCTTCTGTTTCCTCTTTACATAGGGTAAAAGCATGGAAATTTTCTGCTTGACAAAGACTTTGCTATGATGACCTACGACAGTCTTATCCTGCAACTAGTACACATATATTTCATCCTTACAAGCATTGTGAGAAAGACAATGATGTGATAATGTGCTTTATACAACGAGGAATTCTGTAATGTGCACACCATACTTGATCTTATTACTTGAAAATGTGCACTTATTTCCATAAAACTAAGTATTTGTATCATGTCTCAAAGACTGCCTCCCTATTTCCCCTCTTGCCTCCCACGTGATCAGATCTGTGGGCAGAACAATTTTTGCCAGTTTGATTACAGACTAGTTTTATCTCAAAAACCTGCCTCTAGCTTACACAAGTAGAAGTTCTTTCTCTTAACAGAACTGCTCTTCTTAAATATCAAGTCAAAGCAGAAATGTGTGGATGCCCCATCCCTGGAAGTGTTCAAGGCCAGACTGGATGACGCTTTGAACAACCTGGTCTAGTGGAAGGTGTCCCTGCCCACAGCTGGGGGTGGGACTAAGTGGTCTTCAAGGTCCCTTCCAACCTAAGACATTCTATGATTCTATGAAATCAGAGCACTGTGCCTCATAATACTTGTGTGGTGGTATTTTAAGATTCCCTACTACTCTCAGAGCCACTCGAGTCCATTCTCCATCTCCATCAGTTCAGGTTCATGTCTTGTGAAGTATTAAGCCATCACAAGAGAACACCTGGTTTATCCTTGTAACCCTAATGAAAGCTATTTAATACTAAATCTCTTTATGTTTTTCTCATCCATTAATTATGTGTGTTCCTGCTTTAAATTATTAATCTGTTAATAATGTTTTCTGATCCACACATCCAAACATTATTGTAACTTGCATTTAGCATTGCCAAGTTCTCCGTTTCAAATATTTTCTGTCCTTAAGGTGACTGTCAGTCATGAGCAGTTCTCATTTGATTTCTGAAACAAAATCAGTTTCTGAAGTTAACTGTCACTTTCCCCGAGTGAACCCCTTAACTTCTGTTCATTTCCCACTCTGTGTCCCATTTAAGCCAAAAACATCTGCTTTCTTTGCAGTCAACGGAGCAATGGAAAAGGAGGTGTCTCTTAAGAATGATTGTTGGTCCAATCTCAGAAAATGGTATTATACTTATAATGGACATATCTTGATTCCATGTGCAAGGTAGATGCAACTAATCCAGCATAAAATTTGGCACTATCAGCTGACTGCTTACTGACTTTCAGGTCAGAAGTTGTTAAATTATAACTTATAACACCAGGCTCCACTACTCAGCATAACAAATGTCTATAAAGGAGACATATGGTTTGTTTAATTTTTTTATGTAAGGCTGCACCTTGACAGAAAATTTCCAAATCCTTACTTTTCTCAAAGGAAAAAACAAACAAACAAAAACCCTTAACGGCTTATGAAAGCCAAGGCACCTATAAGTGTCTCACACCTGACCACCATCCTTCCCTTACAAGTACCTTCAGCTTGTTATTACTATTCATCTTGTCAGCCAAAATGGTGTTCAAACTCATCCTAGCAGTCATGGTGGAATAATACTAGACTGAATAACTTCTTTATGAAAGTTAAATTATGAGAGCTTTTCTTCATTACTATTGTGGAACTAAAGTGTCAGAAGTGTACTCAGTACTAGTCTAAATAAGAGCAATTTTTATTTTAGTTTTCTGTTTAAGCGTTAAAAATCTCAGCATCTGAAGCTGGGATTTAAAGCCTTACACTAGGTACTCAAGTGTAAGCCATCTGTAAATGCCAAATACTCAGATTGTCCCACACACCTTCCTCAGACCTACAAGTATCCAGTACAGGTAAAAAAGCCAAGCCACTTTGGGTACCTAATTTTAGGCATCTAAATTTATTGTCATTAGAGACATGGCTAATTCTTCAATTCTCTATATTCTCCCTGAATTTGATTTTGCTCCCAGAAGACCTGCACAATCAGACCAAAGTGTGTTAAACAGTAGTTCGCTAGCAGAACAGAAATAAAAGAGCATCTGAAAGTAAATTGAAGAGTAAGAATTAATTTGTATTTGCTGACAGCATGTTGCTAAGTATATGCAAAAAGTGCCATGTATCATTGCTTCTGTACTTAGTTACATGTTCAGCTGCAAGTGTTTTAGATAACTTCAACATCTGGTTTCCTGTGTATCTGATTTAAAACAATCAGCACTCAAATCGCACTAATGTTGACTGTATTTGTTGTAAATTCTTTTGTTTAGATAAGCCTGCAGGCCGAACTACATACTGACTTACACTCCATGGAACCACAATTGCTCATAACACATCTAATGGGACATCAGAGATATAAATGAATACCGATACACAATTCAAAAATCAAAGGCACACAGTACTGGAAAATATAGAGAGAACACACTTAAACATAATTATTCCAATTATGAAGGTGCAGTTACGTACTGACTGCCTGAACACCCTTCTAAGACATAGCAAACAAGAAGGATACAAGATATTCACACACACAAAAAAAAAGACACCAAAATTTTTCTACAGCACCATAAACATGTGTCAACTTAAGACAAAAGTATATTCAGCACAAAATAATTTTCTCTTTAAAGGAAACATATTGGCTTAGAATGTTCAGCTGAATATTTTGTATGAAATAATTTTCAAGGTGAGCAAACATCCATACCACTGAACCTACGCAGTGTTTGGCATTAACTGCCAAACAGGTTTGTTGATGGATTCAGAAAAGTGGTCAGGGACCAATTGCACAGAGAGTTGTAAGTACCTCCTCATACACAGATAGGAGCTGTCAGAAGAGAACGGGAAATTACTGGGGCATAGTAGAAAAGCACACAGTGTTGGTGCCACTCTATCTGTTCAGAGAGCAAGCTATGACTTCCACAGCACCCAGTTCAGTCCCTTTCAAAAGCAGTAAGGTGAGAAAGGGTTTTCCTTGGACAATTTAATTTGAGCAAATTAATTATTTTAAAATATCTATTGATTGTGCTGTGACAAAAGCATTAATGAAAGCACAGAGCTAAGTGACAAAGAAGAGCTACTGATGTAGTTATTTTAACTTCTACATTTCTAGTCATATCACACCCAGGGCTGTTTTTCAGTTTTCCTCATGGAAATGACCCACAACAGAAAGCTAGAGGAAGCTGTTTTCAGTTCCTTGTCAGAATAGCAAGATAAAATTTGTTCCAGAAGTGTCAGATGTGATTTTTTTTTTTACTGTGCTAAATGCAGCTAGCTGTGAGCAAGCTGTAGTCATTCTGTGATCATCATTTAGTCATACTGTACATTGGACATTAATATGAATATTTAGTACATAGCTAGGTATGTTGTCCAACTGCCTGGATGCTTCCCTCTGTCCTCCTGCCTTTCACAGGAGAGAGGATATGGCATTTCAGAAGTTCATATGACTCTGCTGGACAGGTACCTTTTTCTACATGTATCCATAACATGCCCTTCAAGCCTCTACTTATTACAACAGATTTTATATCTGTGGATTTTTGTCCTCCATCTACTGAGCCAAATGGACTAGAACACCCCAAAGACAATGAAGCCACAAAGCCTATAACTGAATCCTAGAGGGGTTTCTCATTCTCAGACTGAATCATCTGTAGAAGTCTCCCAGCTCTTAAGATACAGTCTATACATGTATATCCCAGGTAGCTTCTCCTTCCCAGGTTTCTATGTGGATGTAGAAATTAACATCTTTAACATTTCTTCTCTCCTGGGCTCTATTCCTGAAAAGTGTGATGCATTTTTACTTAGGAAAGCTATTTCTCCTAAACACAGGAAAAAAACAGCAGGCTTCCAGAAACTCAAATTTATGTGGTTGATATGGATTGTAATAATGGGTAAAAGGTCTGGCAAAGAGACTGGAAAACATTTTTTCCTGGAGCATGCAAAGAAACCCACAGAGTGAATTGCACAGCAGACACAGTTCAGCTATTAAGTTGTGCCACATGGCAGCAGCCAGAGTATTGTGACAGCAGGAAAAATAAAGTAACATCAATAAGGAAAAAAAATTTGTCCAAAGCAAAGCACCTACAAAAGACTTCCTAGACCTTGAGGTTATCCTTCTTCAACAGAGGAGACCAGGTACTTCATCCTCTGAAACATCTAGCAAAAAATCCATCTTGAAACGTTTTGCCAACTCAACTTCATGGTCAACAAGAAATCCCTATGCATCCTTCCTCTCCTGTTTTTCTTTCTTTGCAGGTTTACAAACTTAATACTACAGTCTTGCATGAAACACATCAATAACTGGGGAAAACTGCGGTCACAGATTTCTGCAGAGTAGCTTCATCTCTGCCACAGTA
This sequence comes from Eurypyga helias, assembly GCF_000690775.1. Classification (NCBI taxonomy): domain Eukaryota; kingdom Metazoa; phylum Chordata; class Aves; order Eurypygiformes; family Eurypygidae; genus Eurypyga; species Eurypyga helias. The sequence continues at coordinate 5,454 of NW_010269604.1, forward strand.
CTTTACATTTGCCATTAACACTTGGTGGCTGAAACAGAACAGAGTAAGTTGCTGACATCCATTGTCAGCAGCGAGTTACTTTTTTTTAATACTTTATGCCCAAATGCTGCCACATCTAATCCAGGAGGAATATGAAGTGTATACCTTTGGGAAAGCATCTAAAAAGACAAGTTGTATTCAATGGTGGCAAGAAAACTATGCTTCTGAATATTCTACAGCAAAGTATTTTGACTCATTTCAACTTTGAAAAGCATCACCTTTTTCTCTTAACTGAAGCCTCATTCTGTTTCTTTTGCTTGTCTGACACAACCCTTGTGCCAAGATATTTTGAACACATTTTCTGAACTGCAGATGCCATCCACAACTTCTGAATATTCTCAGAGATCAACACTCCAAGACCAAATTCAGGTCACCTTTACTAATGCATTTGACTTTAAGGCTAGCAATACTTGACTGTTAGTTCAGTTATTCTGAAGAACAATACATACAGTAAGAATTGACAAGAAAAATAAGACAAAAATAGCCTCAAAAGTGATCCTTCTCCATTGCTTGCTTCCTCCTGCCCTCCCCCCCACCAAGGAGAAGAACTTGACCTTAAAGTAAAACAATTAATAGACAGTGAAATGCAATTTGGCAGCTTGTTAGTTCTGCAGGGAGAGCTCTTAACACATACAAACTCTTAGAATTGCACATAGGGAATGTATCATGTAATATAAATATATAGAGTTACTTTCCATTATGGGATTCAGAACTGCCATTATAGTAGAAATGTTTATTTAAAAAAGGAAGTAGAGTTTTAGTGTAGCTATTAAAGAAAATAAACCATTCTGAAAACATTATTTTTCATGACTGCTAATGGTCAAAGCATACAAATTGCAGGGACACTGAAGTTAAAAACATTTTCTGAATTGTTGTCAATGTTTTGACTCACAAGAATACAAAACCCAATTATTGTAATGACAGTGAAATATGCCACAATTATTTGCTGGTCTAAAACAGTTCTTTGCATCACTCAGTTGAACCCTTGTTGAAACAATTTCCCATTGACTAGCAGTTAATCATGATTTCAAGACATACAACATTGTCACCAATCTGCTTATTCCATACTGACCAGAAGAATGTTGTAGCTTAAAGTAAATCTTAATACTAGCAGAAATAATTGCTGTATTTTTCCTAAAACTCAAAGCAAGCTCAGCTAAATAAACCTGTAGCTATTGACTGCACTAAATAAAACTATTTGTACCTAGAGCTCCAGCTGCTATCTTGTACACACCAGGTGACAAGGAGCAACACTTAACAGGAGCGTTCCCTTCCTGTTTCAAATACATTTGCTCTGAATACTTACTTGCTAAATGTGGAATGTGAAGATATTTTAGGTAGGGCAGTAATCTAAGTAAAAGTTTAGGTTACAACCATTAAAAAAGTCAATCAAAATACCCATTGTTATAGGTACCCAATACTATAAGAATTTTGACTGACAATTCTTCAGACCTTGGAATTTGAACTTCAACAAATTAGAAGCACAGAGCACCCTCGTTAGAAGTTATCTTCCTAGAAATGCTGCAAACCAACCAATCACATTTTGGAAAAAATCTCTCAGACTATCCATCTCACGGACAGAAGAATTGTGTGACCTAGCCACAGCAGCATCTAAACAGAGGGAGAGAGAATGTGTGTGATTGCATCCTACGCCCACTGGGAACACACTAAGGTCCATTCAGTGTTGCAGAGGGGAGATAGGGAGATGAAGGAAGTAGAAGAAGAGAGCATCAGGGGTCTCCTTAATAAGCCTTATCCCAAATTAAATGCCTTAAACCAGTAAACAGTAAACTTGTCCAAATCAATCTTTTTTTAGAAATTGCTACTGAGCCAGACTTTATGGACACCAACTTAAATTGCCTTGCACTCTATTTTTAAGATAGGTTCAGGAAGTATTTACCCTCCCAGGCTGTTTCCACTCCAGCCAGTCCCTTTTTTGAGTCTGGCATATACTAAAGCATTTATTTATCTAGCAAAAAACATGTTTACCCCTTTATTAAGGGTAAACACTTAAGCAGAAGATAAAAAATAATGTAAATTGAGGACCTTTACTAGGCAAAGTAATTCCCAGTAAAAGGCATAACTATCTTATTCAAGTATATATCTGCTGAAATCTATGTCATTCATATGTCATATGAATAAGCCTGTTTTATGATTGTGATTTTTACCTTATTAGAAACAGTGCAATGGCAAACTTCTAGAGATACTGTTTTTCACCAAGAAAAGGAAAAATACTATTTAACACTGATATTTTATTATACTAAAGCAAGTTTGCATATACTTTCTGCTGCTCATCAAGCCATCTTAAATTCATGCCTGTAAATCTTCAACTGCTGGGCCCCCATGTACACCAAAATCTGGTGCACGCTCTCTCTTTTACAAGGTTATAGGAACAGCAGCCAATCTGAGTCCTTCAAATAAACAGTAAGAGAAACTTGTAGACTTCTATCTAGGGCTGCCAGCACACACTTGCTTCATGAAGGCTCACTCAGCACAAACTAATCTAGGATAGATGCAGGTCAACCTGACCTGAAATGGATCTTAATTGAGTTAGTACAACCAGGTTCAGAGTATCCCATTGCCACGGTCTGATTCACCCCATTAAAAACAGAATGAAAAAGCCACTAGCAACAAATACTGGCATTATGCTGCTTAAGATCTTTTTTTTTTTTAAACTGGAATTGAGTTTTGAGAACTCAGCATAATACAATACGTAAAGGAACACAAATGGATCCAAAGGGTCAGAACACAGTCACAGTTTATGTACCCATGAGGCAGATTCAGGACCAGGCTGTGTGCAAGCCAGAATTCCTGGAATAAGTTATCAGAATTATATTACAGATGCTCTCCCCATACTTCACCTTATTCTAAGATGAAAAAAATATTGTTCTGCTTTTATAGAGGAGTTTATAAGTTCACGCCAATTACACACAATTCTCTTATTGGCGAGACCACATACTACAGACCATACAAAGAATGAAAGAGGAAACCTGTGAAGTTTTTTCCTCGGTGGTAGATTGCCATTGCTGGAAGATGCTTAATACAAAAATAGTACATGATTTAAAAAGACATCATTGTTGTTTTATATTTCCAAGCTGGGTACTTTTCTGCTGTACTGGATAGCACTGATCACATCTGTATGTTTTTTGTAATACAAGACGAGGGGTGGGGGATTAGGGGGTGCCATATAGGCGTCTTACCCACATTACCATGGAAGAAAAAGGAGAACTTCCTAATACAAGGGGCAAAGAAGAGAGAAAGGGATCTCCAAAGGAATTCATCACCCTTCCCCACCCCCCGACTCTGTGAGCCTTACCCCAGAGGAATTCCACAGAAGTGATTGCCAAGTCAGCTGGGATATTCACTGCAAAATTCTCTGCAGGAGAATACCAAGAAGGAATAGCTTTCCCCAGAGATAGATTTACTCACAGTTTCCAAAGAGGTTCATTTAAATATAAATGCTCCCCTGTGAGTGAATAAGATTTATATTGAAAAACAGTATATATTCCAGTTTTGCCAACTGCCCTTGTAAAGTGAGAATGTATTGTCCCCACAAAATATTGCTTGAATGCATCATTAAATATATCTCTCACTGAGTGCCTTTTTAGCAATGGTTAGAATTTTTTTCTAGTATTACTATCCAACTTAGTGATTCCTCTAGTTTTATTTAACAGGAAAATCAGCTGAAAAGCAGATATCAATAGCTTAGTATAAAAGTCCTAATAAAACCTAAGTCTGGAAAAAAAAAAAGCTAAGGATTTTAAGCAAAACCACTCAGATCATAAGCAGCAGCTTTTTACACCCTCAGTTTGCTCATATGCAACATTGCACCCTATCAGAAAAAGTAATGAGGTCAAGTTGTTTCATCAATTGTAAGTCAAGCAATGCTAAAGAGTTCAGAATTTGACCCAATTTTAAATCAATCCAAATAAGCAATTTTACTCACTTAGAAATTTATTAACTCTGCTCAATAAATTTCATACAACAGCTGCACAAAATCAATAAACAATGAAACCTATTCCGAACATTGCAAATGTTTGCTTATTAAGAAATTACTGTTGCTTCCTCTTTTTCTTTCCAAAAGATAGTAATATTGCAAAAGATTGTTTAGCCAAGTATTTTAATGCTAAAGGTGCACCAGCTGTATGTACACAGCAGATTACTGGACACTCCATATTGAAGGGGAATCAGTTCCAGCTGTTTTCCACTGATTCAATTCAGCCCAAACAAGGTTACATAAATGACAAGCAGTTACTTTTCTTTTTTGCAATAGTCATGAAAAACACTCAGAGTTTTGAGTACCTCAAACTGGCAGACACATGGTGCAGCCCCTATTTTCCTAGGTTCTCATGATTAACAGAGACTGTGGGCAGTCTTCAGAGAAACTAGCTCTTTCCACCTCCAGTCTGTCAGATATTATGGAGGTTGGAGTCACAGGAGGAAGCTCAACAATTTTAAAAAAAAAAATCATGTTTGGAATGCCTTGATTACGTACATCCCTGTGCTGGGTTCAGCCAGG
>NW_010269605.1:0-1014 GCF_000690775.1 Eurypyga helias
TCCTCGTGCAAGTTACGCTCTCCCAGTAGTTCAGCTGGGGGAAATACCGTAGTGTACTGTGCCTCCATGCCCAGACGTGTGCCTGAATTTCCTAATTACACCCTCCCCTGATTCTGCAGCGTGGTGTGGCCATCGGGGTGTCATACCAAACTTGGGAAGCAATCTGAATGTTGCCAGTGTAAGCTCAGACTAGAAGAAAGACAAACTAGCCAGTGGCTCGAAATTGAGAAGCCTCTGATGGGGATTGAAGCATGTAGCTCAAGGGCTTGACAACTCAAAAGATGGCATTGTGGAAAAAGAGAATGAAGACATGTGAAAGAAGTGCTTGCTGGGGCTCTGCACTAGCAGAAGTTTGTATGATTGTAAAGAAGATAAGGATGCTGCTTAGAAGCTGAAGGGCCTTCCTGCAATTAGTCATTGGTACAAAGGACGCTAACAGGAAATCTGAATTAGACCTTTCTTACCATGATTTCCAGTGCTGGAATAAAGTAATTGCTCGAAGGCAGCAAGGTGCAGGTCCTGAAGGAGTTTAAATGAGTTGGATGAGCTGCAAAGAAAAATACACATTTTGATTAAAAGCAGAGCGGAGGGTAGGACCAAATTCTTTCTGGTCATTCTGGGACAATTTATGGAATTTGTGGGCCAAAAGCTGCAAACTTGAACAAAGCAAATTGAAATTTTTGAAATGGAGTAGTAATGCATGCAGAAGGTTCTGATACTATACAGCCTGATCAGCGTTTGCATCAAAAGTGGTGTTTGAGTCTGAAAATCACGTCAGGGGTGTGAACTTATGCATTTTGTTGATTCAGAAAACAAGCGCGCTCGGTGTGTTACAAGTAAAAGTTGTCTCTCAGATATGCTGGAATCCCCTGAAACATCTACAAGTATGCTTTATTGCACAGAGTGTTCACAGCACCAGTTGTAGTCCATAGAACTATTCACAACCACAAGTGCTCGCTGCATTGTGCCCTAAGACAACAGAATCAGAAAATCATGGACTGGTTTGGGCTGGAA
>NW_010269606.1:0-6321 GCF_000690775.1 Eurypyga helias
CAGGGAGAGGGTTAGCAAGTGTACGTGAGTGAACGAGGGAGAGTAATGGCTCCCGGACCCCTTCCTCACCTCTGCCCCCAGCATGACGTACTATGGAATGAAATACTTCCTTGGTCATTTTGGGTCAGGTGCCTGAACTCTGTGTCCCAGCACTGCCTGTAGCCAGACAGCGAGAGCTGGGAACGCAGCTGCAGGATCAGAAGGGGAGAAAGACCTTGAATTCAGTGCAGGCATTCCCCAGCTCCAGCTGAGACCTGATCAGTGCCGCTCTCTGCATCCAGGAACAGCTTCCTAGCAGCCACGGTAAAGGGAGTTAACTCTTTCCTGGCTGAATCCAGCACACTGTGATTTGACTTCTGAACATAAATCTGTTCAGAGGTTTGCTACACCTGGGCACCCTTTTTCTGCTGATACTTTAAAGAGCAGTGAGCCTTCAGACCTGCCTAGTTCTGGATGAAACTGCCTGTGGATCGGCTCACTTTGGTATTTCTGAGTACAACATAGAGTTGTTTCTGTGTTAGTGTAAAAATGAGCTACAGCCTTTTGGTGACATAATGCCGATATACACTCAATATTACTGACATAATGCTGAGATACATGAAAGGCCTTACTGAGGGGGACTGCAGTGTCCACTGTCACTTGGAATGTCCTGCCTGAAGGGCATCGGTAACACTTTGATGGAGCAGTGTATTTGAGCAGCTTGGAGTTAGCTGTAATGTTGAAGCAGGCATGAATGCTGTTGGTTGCAGTGGAGCTTATAAAGCACTTACTTCGCTGCTTTCAGCTTTATTTTTTGCCTGCTTCCCTAAGAACTAGTCAAGTGCTATAAAGTGACAGTAAGAGACATCTTCGTAGCATAAAGATGTGACTGGTGTTGGTGTGTGGAAGTTACTTCTAGAAAAAAGCGCTTCAGGTTCGTAAGTCTTCATATCCTAAAACATACTCTTCAGCCACTGAACTTGCGTTTTATGAGTTTAGTCTCTTTAATGCAATAAGGTATGAGGTTTTAAGTGGTGATGTTAAACTACAACTGAAACAAAAAAAGTGGAACACTTAAAAGCACTTGCAGAACTAGGTTGAAGTCCTAAGTGGCTGCTAACACCAGGGAAAAAGCACTTTTTTTGATAAAAATCATCTTTCTTGGGAAAGAAGCTGTCTGTAGGCTCATGTATCAGAGTAGATGTAATGATTTTTCAAAACTTGGTTCAAAGAAACTGTTGTGCTTTTCTTAAGCACTGAGCTGTGCTTTACCTTCACCCAAGTCCTTTTTTTGCATGTGAAAGTAGGTCAGCACTAATTACAAAGGTTCTGGTCAGTAGTTTATGCAGCTTTTATTACTGCCTCTGAAATATCTTAAGTATTGGATATATTTTCTTCACTCTGGAAAAAATGGGATGTTCAGTTTTGGGGAAGAGATCAGAAGGCACTATTGCACTTTGTTCATCAGAACTACTAGTGAGAGCACTTCTGCACGTTGTAAGCACATGGTCAATACGAGTCTCTTACCAAAGCTGGGTAATACATGTGTGATCATCACCTCTGGGATTTATTTTGCGTAAACTAAGTCGCTTTTATCCAGAGTGTTCAAAGACGTTCCTTTGAAACATGGGGTAACTTTCTGAACTTCACTGGTTGGCAGCACCTCAGTCCAGTGGTCATGTGGGGGGTCTGTGCTGTCCCGTCCTGCTGTCCTGCTCTCGTGCAGCCAGGATGAGAACCAGTGCAGGGCCACGGCCCAGCCAGAACTTGGGATACGTTTGGATGGTTAGATTTTCAACAGGATTGGCTCACTGCTGTTACAACTATTTTTAAAATACTAGTTCACTTCTTAAAAAAACCAAAACACCCCAAGCTGTGCTTCTCCCCTCCCTTCCCAGTATTTTGAGGATGTGAGTAAAGTGATGATACCAATCACATGCCAATCATTCTGGTACATCAGGGATTATTTTTTAATGGCAGTTCTTTGCCAGTAAATGATGTTCTGATGATTATAGCTGGTCATTAGTTGTTACTTGTGAATACCAAGTCACCTCACCTCTCTGTGCTGATCTTAATGAACGGCTTGTCTGCTTTTCAAGCGTTCACTAGCTTGGATGAAAACAACACAACCAGGATGTTTCAGTGTAGCGCTGTCTCGAGGCATGCCTGTGTCTTTGTACCTGTACGTTCAGATGCTGAACACACTGGAGAACCAGTTTTATAGGGATGTGGATGCTTTTTAGTCTTGGCTGAAATAGATGTAAAGGTTTGTTCATGTGAGCACTTCACGATCTTTGAGGGAAGAGGCTGTTTTGTGAATATACCTGTTTGGTGTTGTTCCTGAGTCACGCTAAAATGGCTGTTTCATTGCGGAGGAACAGCCGTACGTGCTGGCAGATCTTTGATGGCAATAAGCATTGCTGAGTACAAAACCAGATGCTGATGCTCATCTTGTTTTCAGAGTGAAAACTCTGTGTAAGGACCCACAGGATCCCTGACTGCATTCAGGGCTGTAAATTCAGAATGTTTTCCCGGATGGCACTGGAACACCTCTCTGCTCCTCACTAACACTTCAGCCCTGCTGCAGACAGCAAGCCCCCTCAGAAGGCTTTGGAAAAACTCCGTGCAGTTTCCCTTGCATTCCTTTTCCTGGTGTCTCCAGCAGGTGCCAGTGCAGTCTCTCTGTTAGCCTGTGGGCCCTTACCCCCAGACAGGCAGCCTCCCGGTGTTCTCCCAGAACTTGCCTCTAACAGTTGAGGTTAAGGAACAGAAAACGTGCCCCCCTAGTTGCAAATTCTAAATTATCAAGCTAACAGGTTTAAATTCTCTTCAGACCTTGTGTTTAGTACCCGCTTCATCCCACGGTAACTGCATACCAAGTGCTATGTGGAACGATCATACCAGTATAAAATTTTTTGAACGCCTTAGAGTGAACGTGAAACACCATTGCTTTCAGCTGCAGGTAACGCAGTGAAAAGGAGGAATTCTTTGAAAGCAGTGCGCAGAGGGGTCGGGCAGGACTTGGAGCAGAGCTGAGTTGCTTTTGTCTTGGTGCAGTTCAGAAGACACAGCCTACAGTATATTTACTACAGCCTGCTGATCTTTGCAGAGTGAATGATAGCACGGTAACACTACATAATAGTGAAGTTTCCATGTCTGCTGCAGTTCAGCTGAGCTTTAGTTTTGGCAGGTAACTGGTTTTGTTCTTTGACTGTGCCTGTTACTAAACTGGAAAATAGCAGAAGCGTAAATCCTAACCAGGGCCCGTAGGCTAAGTCTAAACAAATCTTCTGCCGCCTCTTGCCAAGAAATTTGAAACAGCAGATTTATGAAAAATTAGCACTGAAATGGAATACCTGAGCTTAAGAATGTATAGCTTTATTTTTGCTTTGGGGTGTGTACCCCTGGGTCTCTTAAAAAAACTTGGCTTACAGCAAGTCAGATACTAAGAGATGGATGACTTACCTGGAAAATGTGGTCAGAATAAATAACGTACCGCTCTGCTTACAGTACTTTCATGCAGAAAAGATCTTAAAAACCTAATATAAACAGACAGTCTGAGGACATGTTTAACTTTTGAAGTACTTTAAATGCCTTGGTAAGGGCTCCAGAACTTGCACTGTAAATTAAAGATTCCTGCTCTGTTACCCACCAGAGTAGCACTAATTAAGGTGCACGGCCTCTGGCACCCTCTGAAAATAGGAAATAGTAAGCCTAGTGTTCCACATTAAAACAGTCTATTCTGCCGGAGATAGATCCGCATCATTTAGTCTTCACAGCGGCGTGGTTCAGAAACGAAAACCGGTGGATTGATTTCTGTTGGTAATTAGGTGGAACACACACTGAGATTTTTCTGAAGTTTTGATATGTTGTGAAAGGGCTTGTTTATGTGATGCTTTTTTTTAATCCGTAGGTCAGATGTACCAACAGTACCAACAGGCTGGTTACCCTGCTCAGCAGCCGCAGGCTCAGCCTCAGCAACAGTACGGCATGCAGTACCCAGGTAAGCAGCTCCCGTCACCGCCGTGGCTCTCTGCCAGCGCCAGACCCTGCGGGGCCGGTCAGGCTGCTGAGCAGCCCCAGTGCCTGCGGGTCTGCTGGGCACAAGTCAAAAATGACCAGTAAGAGAACGCTGCTGCTGTCTCTAATATGTAGTTGGAGTATCTCAGCCCTACTTGGGTGTGCCCAAAAGCAGGCTTCGTTATTAGTCAGCAGGATGCGCTGTTAGAAAGGTAGACAAGATGGATCTACTTCAGTCTTCAGGATTAACTTTGGCTGTCTTGGGAGTCTAGCAAGTAAGCGACTAAAACGTCCCAATTCAGCTCCTTAAATACCAGGGCTATATAAAGCTGGCCCCTGTTCCTTGCATCTAGAATGATGCATGCACAAGGTGCGAACACTGGTTATAGTTGTCATTTACTAAATCCTTAGCTATTATAAATACTGTAATTTTAGGGGAACTTTCAAGTGATAGGGTTTTTTCAGTCGTTCATTTTGCTGATAACTCGAGTGAAGGTGCCAGTAGACTTGCAGCAGGAGATCGTTTTAGTGCAGCCCAACACAAAAAGCTGGCTTCTGCGTAGACCCGAAATGAACATGCCTTCAGAGCTGCCTTAAAAGCAGCGGGTATCTAATAATGCAGAGTTTATGGTAGGAATCATAATCCAGCTGAAGTACAGGGATGAACCTGTAACAGCAGATTCCATAACAAATTGGAAGTTGCTTAATCAGGAAAATGATACAAGGCGTTTACCATTCCCTGTTCTAAACCGCCTTGCCTCCCGTGGGGCCTGGGTTTGGTGTGCAGTATAGGCAGTGGGAGTGCATCAGTTTTGATGTAGATGAGAACACTTGCAGAGTTTAGGAAGAAATTCCATGTTTATCTTGGATAAGAACCCTGGAAAACTTGGAACTGAAGGTTTGTGCCTCAGCCTTTGTTCCTCTGAGAGAGCTAGTTGATTTGGGTCTCTAAATGGTATCTTGTTCTCTGCAGGTTTTTCACCCCCACATCGGTAATTAGGAGACAGTGACAGACTTTCTGAAGTCTAATTTCAGAAGAAGTAACGAGCTTGGTGGAAGTAGAAGGGCTTATCAAGCTTACTTTAGGCTTAAGAACTGAGTGGGGAGGGGGGAGAAGGAGTTTCCATCTGCCTGCTAGCCATAGCCTACCGCCATCTAACCTGTTGTTTTACTGGAGACGTTCCTGTGAAAGCTGTAGTGCCAGTTCCGCATGCTAAGCAGCATCACCTCCAAGTAAGGATGGAACACCAAGCCAAAACCGATCTGAGGCTCCTCTGTTTCTCCTGCCTTAGCTCGTAATTAACCTAATCTCTCAGAAACAGTCTTTCTCTTTTTTGAGGACCTAGTGACAGCAGCCTCCGAAGATCTTGACTCTTTGTTTGTTGTTTGCTGTGCTTCCCATGAGTACTGTCTCCTTTCAAACCTTGTCCCCTGGGAGCAGGATCCATTCCTGCGCTTGTAGATCTGCTAGGCAACAATGTGGCTATTTATTCATGGTAGTAAAAACGGACCCTTCAGAGGTTGGTGTCATGAGTAAATTTTGATCCCAGTTTCAAGGTGAGTTTGCTCCGGTGCATTCTTCAACCCTTACCTTTCTGCTCAGGGCGATGCGCTTGTAATAATGCGTGTGTCTGGTGTTTAATGCTGACAGGATTCCAGTCACTGGAGAGGTTTCATTGCAAGTAGCTGCAGGTGTGTTTCATGACGTAGCTCTGCCTCCGTAAAAACACTTGGTGTCATTTTAAAGTGTTCAGTAAGAGAAATTCCTTTCGGAAGCGCGTTTTTGTACAGAAACTTCCAGTGTGGGACACGATTAAATGGAAGTTCAGTGCAGAGGTGGTGTTCTGCACAACCTTTTCACGTTTAAAGAGCTGAAAGCACCCATACTGACCCAAAGGTATGACTCTTATTAAACCCTGGCAGCATTTTCACAGCAGTTTAGTTTTGAGCTTTTGTTTGGGGAAAAGATTGCATTTTGCCTCATTTGCCGATGAAGACTTTTTTTCTTTTTCATGTGATACGATGGTAAAACATTATTTGTCCTTTATTTCTCGTCTGCCACGGGAAAGCTGTTCTAGGCTATTCCCAGTGTTGCTGTGCTGCCGCGGTAGCGCCCCAAAGCCCGGGCAGCGTGCTCACGTGCCGGGCGGAAGACTCGCAGTCTCACTCGTGGTTTGCCTTTTCTGTGCCTTCTGCCTCGTTTTGTGTTTGTCGCTGTGAAACCCCCAACCCCCGGCACTTGTGCAGCGCCCCTGGTTCTCGGCTCTCTCACACCGCCTTGCCCTTTGCCTTTCCAGCAGGCTACAGTCAGCAGCAAACCCC
>NW_010269607.1:0-584 GCF_000690775.1 Eurypyga helias
GCCGCTGTGCATGTCACAGTGTAACACGGCACGCGTCCCCGCGTCGGTGTGTGCATCCCCGTGTCCTGGAGCGCACAGCCCCGTGTCCTGGTGCACACACCTCTGTTCACTGGCGTGCATGTCGCCATGCACAGCATGTCCTTGCTCAGAGCACACACGTTCTCGTGCGGCCGTGGGCACACATCCTTCTGCATGAGCACGCGTGGCTCTGTGTGTCGTGCCCTGTCCGTCAGGGCATGGTCTGTCCTGCATCTGGGGACCACGAGGATGAGTGCCACGTGGCCTGGGCCACCGGACACCCCCAGCAGGCTAATGGCCCTCACCCTGGGGCACAGGCCCTGTGCTGGGGACTCTCCTCTCATGGGGGACCCTCACCCTAAGCACACGGTGGCCACAGGTGCCAAGGTGTCCCAGGCCACCATGGACCTGTCACCACTGTGTCACCAGCCACCCCAACGCCACCCCAGTCTCAGGAAACCAGTTCATGCTACAAAGCAAACCCCATCCTTCGCGTGCTGCCCAGGCACGGGGGCTCAGCTGACGGCGGAGGCGGGTGCGAGCACCTGGCTTGGGCAGCCGGGTGG
>NW_010269608.1:0-40263 GCF_000690775.1 Eurypyga helias
TGGGGCCGCCGGGGCACAGCCGGGACAACCCTCCTCAGCGGCGCCCCGCACTCCCGCCGAGACGCAGGACGCAGCCCGGAGTGTGACCCCTGTAACCAGCGTGGCACAGGAGTTGGAAAGCCCCAGACTGATGAGTGGGGGAACTAAAATCGTGGTGGTGGTTTGGGGGATTCTCATTCTATTAGAGGTGACGGCTTTACGGCACGTTGTACTGCCTCTCTCTCAGCCCCTGATGAACAGCTCTTGCCCCGCTGCAGATAAATGACCGTGTGGTGATCCCCCTTTCCGACCGGGTTTGCTCAAAAGGCTGCGAGACTCGGGCTTGTTTGGGTTGTACCTTACAGCACCTTCCAGTACCTGAAGGGGCTACAAGGGAGCTGGGGGGGACTTTTTACAAGGGCCGGTAGTGACAGGACAAGGGGTAACGGGTTTAAATTGAAAGTGGGGAGGTTTAGATTAGATATCAGGAAGAAATTCTTCATGGAGAGTGTGGTGAGGCACTGGCACAGGTTGCCCAGAGAAGCTGTGGATGCCCCATCCCTGGAAGTGTCCAAGGCCAGGCTGGATGAGGCTTTGAGCAACCTGGTCTAGTGGAAGGGGTCCCTGCCCATGGCAGGGGGGTTGGAACTGGATGGGCTTTAAGGTCCCTTCCAACGCAAACCATTCTGTGAAAAATTGCTTACTCAACTGCTTTAAATATTCCAGATAAAAGCAGAGCAGTTATTTTCAGTTCACTTCCACAGAAACAGAAGGTGTGGCCCCTGCTCCAGAAGCCTGCATGACTCAACAGTTGCTGCTGTTGGGGTTGGGTCCCCCCCGGATACACATACGCAGCTGCGGTCCCACACAGGCGTTGGTTTTGTGGCTGTTCATCAGGAAAGGTAAGCAGCAGTAACAGGAGTGAGTGCTGGAAACCGGCTGGTTACAGCTCAGGAATGCAGGGGTAAGGGTGCGACAGTCTCCTAAATCAGTGCCATAAAATGGTCACGGGGTAAAACCAAAATCCTGTCATTTCAGGAGGAAAAAAGCACAGTCCTGTGCTACCGGTTTGCAGGGCTGTTCCGCCATCAGCAGCCGGCGAGCCCGACCCTGGCAGAGAGAACAAGCGGACTGAGGCCTCCAGCGTGTCATACCGCGGGTTCACCAACAGCAGATGCAGCTTTCCGCAGCCCCTGCACAGGTGAGTCTGGCCTGTACGTAAGGCAAGAGAGCATTGCACGGCTTTTCGGGGACAGGGAGGCGTCCGTGGCATCACAGTTCACGGAAGGATACCCTCTGGTTTCTGCTGGAACCTTCCAGCTCCCCAGCAATGACAGCATACCAGGGGTGCAGTTTTCCATGCTGGGCCGTTTCACGAGATGCGGTGACTCTGACTCACTACCCTTTGGATGCTGTTTAGTGGAGCGTTACTGGCCTTAAGGCTGTTGGTCAGTTTTTAAACCAACCTCTTCCCCCACTCAACACACACAAAGCTGTGCTTTGTCAGAGCGAGCAGGGACAACAAAGCTAACGGGAGACTTGTCTCATAGACTTCCTCGTCTAGTAGTAACTAAGATGTAACTCAAGGCAGCCGTGTGCAGGTGACATTTTAAGGGCTCTGCCCACATTTCCCCCACTGGCTCGCTGACAGGAGCAGCTCTGTGCCTGTCCCTGGCTCACACTCTAAGCCTGGATGTGTTGCTGTTCCATCAATCCGTGTCCCGTCGGGCAGGCTGTGCTTCAGGAACCTGCTACCCCGTACCCTCGGGTGCTGCGGGTGAGCAGTGCTGCCTGCAGCAGCTGAGCATCACCGTACCGGGCCGAGGTACCCAACAGCAGCGTGTAAGGGAGCGCTGTAAGACACTGTGTAGTGGTACCCGCACGAGCAGCACCTTCGTCACGCCGTAACGCGAACGCCCCGAGTGTACTTCTTCCACCACAGCCACACAGCTGTTATGGAACTTTGACCTCCAGTAACCCCAAAGAAACCCCTCTGCAGAGACGTCAATTAATTCAGAAATGTAAAGGACTGTATTACTTTATTAAATAGCCAGTTCTAAAGAACAGTAAAAAACACGGAAACATGCATCTTTTGGTGTTCTTAAAAAACATTTGTCCAAAACAAAGACCGTTAGAAAAACTAAACTTGAGTTTAGCCCCAGTACGCCTGCTCGCCGCATAAGGGACGCGGGGTGGTTATAAATACTGTCCCATCGCCTTCAGCAAAGTGTAACAACGTATACATTAGTATCGCTACTACAGTTTTTCACATTCCTCCTGTAAACATCATCAACTACACCAAGGCCGTGTTAGCAAGCTTAGGGAACCGCTGCTCTCCTGTACAGTAAATACAAATAGGAAGATCCTGGATTTTCCTGCCATTCTCATCAGCACTCCTTTACCCAAACATTAATGATTTCAATTAGTATAAAAACATAACCAGAGAATAAATGTCTGAGAAGATGCAGTATTTGAATGAGTCTTAGTTAACAGGCGAACAAACCGCTGAAACTTCCAAGGCTGAAGGTCTTCTGCTCTGCCGAGACGCAGGTCTGACAGCGCTGGGCCAAGTACCCGGGGTTATCCGTCTGAAACTGACACTTCTTCCCTAAAAACTTAGCTGAACTAAAAGCAGGTGCTGAGATGGCTGTCCGTGTTCGGGGTACAGCAACGCCCAGCGCGTCACGCCGGCGGGCACCCGCTCTTCGGCAGGGGGACGGTTCTCGCGGCGTCTAGGACCGGGCAAGAACACAGTTTTACCCAGCGCGACCAACGTGTCCAGTGCGGGAGATGCGCACCGCAACATCACACCTGGCCCTTTTCCCTATGGAAACGGAAGGAACCGGCTTTGGCCCTGGAGAGGATTCTGAGGCAGCGCAGCAGCTACCTGGGAAGCTAGAAACACCGATGTTATTTTACTGGCAGGAATTAATTGTTTTATAAAGCAGTATCACTACACCGTTACCATTTTTATCTAAAATTAGGTGGTCTAATTTAGTTTCCTTTTTGCATTTTTTTTAATCTGGCCTGCGATGACAAGCAAGACAGAAGCGCCATGTCTGAAGCAGCCATAATCGGGTTTCTCGCGCTAACGCAGCCCTGGTGCGGGCGAGCGCTGGCCCGTTTGTGCCATCGTCTTCCGCTCACCGGCTCTACAAACCTGTCAGCCAGAACCGGGCCTTTTCAGGCTGTGAAGAGAACTCTCCCGGGCCTTTTGGCACTGCTCAAGTATGAGAATGATCTCGCACAGCTACTTTTGCCGAATGTTTCATGGCAGCACTTTGTACGTGCCTATTTCCAGTTCTTTTGTCTGAATTCCTGCAGCAGAGGCAAACTGAGCACAAACCCCGAGCAGCCGGCAGGTGCCCCGTGGGGCCAGTCTACCCTCGCTACGGGAGAGCGTCTGAGCACCGTGCGACGAGCAAACAGGCACAGAGCAAAAGTGAAAGGAGTCGATGGGAGGGAAGGTAACGCTCCACCTCGGAGCTGGACAGAACCTCTGGGACTGATGGTTTAAGTGACACTGAGCCAATGAAACAGCTGCTTCCCTGGCTTTTTGGGATGAAGGTGATGCTGCTCGATCAGTTAGACGCTGTCAGATTGTTACAGGCTAGTATGGAAACAACTCTGTCCCAAGCTATGTTTAAATAAAAATCTTCAGTTGTGAAGTTTTATACAAAAGAACAGAATTTCTGGAAGCGTGAGGGGAAACTGCAGGTACTGTCAGACGCCACCTACTGCGATTACTGAGCTCTGAGGAGGCACTTTATGTGGTGAACAGTCCTTCCTTTGTGGAAAGGCCCAACCTGCTGAGCAAACTACGACCTTTGTAAGCGAGAAGCTGCTCTGTGCGAAGCAGAACGAAGGAAGGCGGGCTTCTATCCACCCACGTCAGCTACCGTCGTTACTCCGACGTGGCTTTTTTCCCCTTCCAGCTCTTTTGTCTTTGCTCGAGTTCAGCTTCAGTGAAGGCGGCTGGGCCCCAGTTGGTGATTAAGTGGGGGTTCTTGGAGCCTGGAAGACAGAGTGCAGTACTTGAAACGGGCCTTTCCGCCAGGGACGTCCCTCGCCCACCATCAGCAGGACAGGCCGATCCAGTAAGTGCTGCTTCTTCTGCGACTGGAAACTCCAAGGTGACCTGAGGAGCTGCCTGACCGAGGGGGGCAGACTGCCTGGGACACTGTCAGTGAAGGGGCTTAGTGCGAGACGGTGTCCCCTGCTGCAGTCTTCTGCATCCTTATCCCCCCGCCAGCCCCCCGAAATAGGTGTGTCTTAGTAACCCCTCTTCGTCTTGCCCTGAGAGATGGCCTTGAAGGAGAGCGCTCTCTCCAGCACGGCATTACAAAGGCACTTCCCTCTGGGCTGGCCTGCTGTTAATTAAGCTCAGAAATTAAACTTTTCCCAAAAATGTAATATTTTTAGCTATCTTTACTTCACATTTTTGGCAATGAACATTTATGCCAACTGCACTGAACAACCAACCCATACAACGCTCAGGTCAATCCTGGGTTTGTTTAAAATAAACAAACAAACAGTTATAATGATTTAAACATTAATTATTATAGCATGGCCAGAAGAGGTAAAGACCTGAAAGCTACCACCGGCAGTTCTCACAGGTGTGGTGTGTACAGGCTGCTGTGAAACCCACGAGCTAAGGAAGGGGCAGGCTTCAGGCAGTCACGAGGTGATGGAAGTATATGAGCCAGAATGAATACCCATGTCTTTCTAACTTACCTGGCTCTATCAGTCGAATTAATCCCTCATGATGAGCTACTTTGTCTTTCCAGCTCTTGGTGTTGTTAGCTGCTGTTTCCAACTTCTTCTTAACCTCCTGAAACAAGATACAGCCCATGTGAAAACATGAATTCTATGAACAACTTCGTTTATATAAAAAGCAAAAGCATCCTTTGAAATCGAGAGAGAACCATACTAATTGAGCCAAATGGTGTCGACAGAACTTCCTTTCTAACCACCCTGAGTAACTGGTCATTCGGTACCTGTATCAACATAAGCTGTCACACTGTAAGCCCAAAATAACTAGGTTTTACAAGATTCTGCAGCTGCCTAAGTAGGGCTAGTCTTCATGAAAATTGAAAGCATGAACTGTAGTTTCAAAACAGAGATGCGTTTTCTGTTCCAAATGAAATTTTTCAATTCCAAACGGCCAGAATCTGTAATTATTTCTAAAATAAGGAGTCAGCTATCGCAGTGACTACTCGTCGTTTGTTTTGTGGATTTCTTTTTTCATTTGCTCACAGGGTGTTTATGGCTGTTGTATTCAGCAATTCCTTTGGAGCAGTAAATGATGTTTCACATACAAAAAGCCTGCGATGTCACCTAAAAAAGAAGGCCTGTATTAGCCACAAGCAACCTAAGGATGGTGTTAGAGGCAAACACCAACGTGGTAAGTTGTAAAGCGGCCAAACTACCCCACTGAGCCCTCGCTTGCTGTCACTGCAGCGTTTGTACTCAGTGCCAGTGCAGACAGCCCACTACCTGCGAGCCAAACAGCAAACCTCCACGGCACCGAGGCGGCATAAGCACGCTCCCTTATTAAACACAAATCCGGTCACGTTCTGCTTCCTGACCTAAATACACGCAGGATCAACACCTCCCTAGCCCCAGGAGGTGTGCAGCACTCTGTACTCACTGGATTCTGACTTACTTCCTCCATGAACACAACTACTGGTCTGCACCCAAACCACTCGGCAGCGCAGAGAACAGGCCTGGCCTTTGGGACGTGAGGCACCACCGCGCAGGGACAATCTGAGCTAGTTCCTAGCTTCCCCTGACATCAGTTCAGTGCTTAAATACCTTTTGGAGGAGCAAGGGCCTACAGCAGCACGTTGATTTTTCATCTACAGAAGACAATATTGCCCCATGACACCATCAGAATGCTGCAAGAATAACCAATTCAAAAGCAGGAGGCGTTCAGTTACGACCGTAACGGGGCTACGGCGCAGTCAGTCTGCGGTAGGAGACAAGTGCGTGCAGAGTATTTCAGGGTCTGACAGCTGGCTTGCATGAGCACGGGGACACAAGGATAAAGGAGGTGGTGTGTCTGAAACACGTCCTCTTCAAATACACCTACTGTCTGGGCCCAAAACCCCTAACGCGTAACTATCCTACCTGCTGTTGTCGTTTTGTGCCATGCTAGTCCTTGAGGAAGCACGACACGCTGAGCCGAAGTACTGCACACCTGCTCTAAGTACGAGAGCCTGAGGAGCAGAGCAGCTCACCTCATACTGCTCAAGGGCCTCCTTCCTTTCCAGTTCAAGTTGTTCCAGTTGCTGCATAGCGACCTGAAGAGCCCGTTCCTTTATCATTCTCTGGTTTTCTAGCTCTTGCTTCTCCGCCTCGGTCATCTGAATGGTCTGCTGCTGCTGCAAGTGCCACTTCTCCAGTTCAGCTCTCTTTGCCGACTCCTCTTCCAGTAACCTGCAACAGGGACCGCAGCGTTAACTGCGCTTCGCAGCGAGCTCTCTCTGTGATGTAGTGTACGTGTGGGGAAGCCAAGCTGATTATTTTCTTTCCTTTTTTTTTTTTAAATACCCAGGAAAGCAGGGAAAAAGTTACTGCTTGTTGGCTTGTCGTCAGTGTAAAGTGGAAAATCACGCCAGCAGCACCAGCAGTCTGACTGCTACAAAGGGCTTTTCAGGAAATTTAGTCAATAATGCAAATACTCAGCACTGAAAACCACAGAAGAAACAACCGTGCACCAGTTACCTTAGGAGGAGCAAATATATGAAGAAACAAACCACACTAAACCAAGCCCATGAGAGTAGGAGGAGACTTAACCCTTTATCAGTTAAACCTCTGATAAAATACAGCAGAAAGCCGTAGTTACAGCTGCTGCTTTATAAAACACAACTGAAAATTCTGTACAGAGTGATCTCGGGTTTTCAAGTGCTGACATGCGCACGATCGGGTGAGAAGTAAGTGTGTCTGCTCTTCTGAAACTGCCGAGCGTTCCCACTGCTAAGGGCTAATCAAACGTCTTAAAAATCAGAAATACCAGCTTTAGCCTAAGGGAAAGGAAAACCTCCCCTGGGACTTCAGACGAGTTCCCCCTTTCCAGCAGCGTGTCCAAGACCCAACAATCTTCACTACTGTGTTTGTTACTGCGGGGGGTGGGGGGGAGTGGGGAACGCAAATAAACCTCTACTAGGTCAAAGCTGTACCTGGCTTGAAGTTTCCTTACAGTCTCTTCATCCTGACGTGCCTGTTTCTCATCCTCCAAAGCTTCCTGTAGCTGCTTGTACATTTCCTCCAGTTCACGTACTCTCTGTAAATACTGTTCCAGTTCAGACGACTTCTGAGCAACCTGCTCTTCCATTTTTTGTCTCACCTAGCAGCATAAAGGGAGGACACATGAGCTACCATTCAGCTCAGGTTTCCAATCTCTGAAGGAATTGCTTTAGAGGCTTTTTTGCAGAAAATGTTTTCAGAAACAAACCCTTTCCTGCTGCCCGCAGAGCAAAACCGAGTCTAGATTTGCAGATGTGTAACCAAGAGCATTTGAAAACAGACAGGCTGGTCACTCACGCTGCCCTACATGCAGCACAGGGCTTTTACAGGGATTTAAACCTAACTTCAGTCAGTTTGAACTTGTTGCTGAGTTTACAAATACACACTAAACCGAAGGAAGAGAAAGCCTGTGGAGTGCCCAGAAACAAAGGTCAGGCTGGTTTAATTGTGTTGTTTCTGCTCCTCTCCTCAGGCCGGTCCTCCCTCGGCAGCATTGAGTTCACACGCTTACATCTGGGTGACGGCACCGCAGCAGCACAGGGGGGATGAAGGGGTGGACATCGGCTAAGGCTAGCTTTGCCAGGAGAAGAGCAACTCAACGCAAATCAAAGGTAAGGCAGAGAGGAAGGTGAGGGGACGTTGCACATCCCCAGTCACCCACTCTCTCATCCTCCTTACCCCTTTCCCTGACCAGAGCAGGAAGCCAGGGGCACAGTGGCACCAGAGCCCTCTGCCCAGTCGGCCCCGCGGTGCTTGGGACGGCGGCAGTCAGCTGGCGTTGCACCTGGTCAGGATAAAGCTCCAAACCCTCAGCATCCCGCAGCACAGGACACGCGCTTCGCAGAAGGTAAGCGCAGCTCCTCGCCCCAGCGCCCAAGGCTTGCTGCCAAGAGGGCACGTCCCGCTCCTCTGCTCTGCGGCCTGCCTTCCCCCAGCTGACCCGGACCCGCTGGCCTTCAGGAATTCACGTTCAGCCCACAGGCAGCACCGCATGCATCTGCATCCCGAGACATCCCATCGCATCCACCCCACTATTCCACTTCTTTTCTCCAGCTGACAGAAAAGCCTGACAAAGCCCTGGAAGACTGAACATCAGTTCTTTTGGAAATTCTCAGTGTGGATTATAGTAACAGCACTGTAAAGCTACAATATTTCTTTAATTTTTTGTTTGTGTGTAAAAACACAGGATTTTAAAAAAGGTGATAGTTTTAGGAATCCGTTCCAGTCAGAAAATCTCCAAAATGCATTTTGATCATGCCTGTGTTTGTTTAGCACACTCTTATAGTATGTACACACTCTTATTCTATGTACCAGCCTCAGGTTCTCCATCTTTTAAAACTGCAAGGATAACTGCTGTCTGCATTTATCTTTCAAACAGTCACATTTTTCCCTATTTTCCATTAATATCTAAACATTAAATGCTACAAAAATGGTATACAAATATTTTAACCCAGTAGTAAAAATATTTCAACAACAGAGGCTGCAGCCTCCTGGACAATCCGCAGAACCCTTGCAGTGCCTGCCTGCGAGGAAGTCGCTGCGTTGCTCACCGTGTGATCGTAGCAAAAACCCACATGCACCACTCACCATTTTTTCTCTCTCCAGCTCCAAACTGAAGCGATCCTGTAACTCGACTTGAGTCTGAAGTCTTTTCTTCTCTTCCTCAGCAGCACGAGCAGCTGCTGCTTCCAGTTGCTGGAAGAGAAGGAAAAATTAATTTGTCAAAACTAAAACATTTGGAGGGAATAGAATGTTATTTAACAATTTTTGCTTTTGACAAAAATGGACGAAAAGTATTAAGGCACCAACTTTTTTAATGTCTGAGGCTATTCTCAATCTCTAAATACAGTTTTTCATCTTGTTATTTTCAAGACAGGTTTAAATTTACCAATGAGAAGTTAATTATCAGACTTCCTCCAAGTTTCCTTTGAGTTCTGCCTTGCACAACATGTAAATCGCTGTGTTTCCTTCTCTCTCTCAGATGAGATAGAAAACTGTTATGGAAAACCACATCGCAGGCAGTTCCACCAGTGAAAACATGCCAGCATGCACAGAGTTCACACACAAACAGAAGTGAGAAGCATTAAATTGCCATGGGAAAGCAGAAGTGCCACAAACTGACTATAATAAGTGATTGTGCTGCCGTGAATCACATCCCTCTAACATCCCCTAAATTGCCATGTAAGGTAAATGAAATTCGAGTTGATGATCATCACTTGAAATTAGGGGGAAAATCAGCCTGGTCAGAGCGAAGGCGTAGGAAACAGCTGCTGGTACCCTCACGCCTTGCTGCCACTCACTTAACCTTTTCCTCTTGATTCCAGGTATAAAGATAGTCGTCACAGCTCTTCCCTTCACCAGGATGTCAACAGCACGTATTTTTAGAATGCACAGAAGGTTACAAATGTACAAGCACCAACCAAAACTCTACCATTACTAAAACCAAAGTAATTCTTTCACAGAGTTTTCCTAAGAAACTTATGCTTCGGGGGAAACAGAAAGCCAGCACCCTTCTTTTGTAATGCGCCAGGCTGGTGATGCTGTATCCGCAGACCTTCCGCACGAGCAGGACACCCATCTTCCTCAGTACTTTGGGAAGGTACCACACTTAAATCTTCCCTCACGCAATGAGGATGAACTAATGAGACGCCTGAATGATCAGAACTGCCCCTCCAAAACTTGAATTCCTGTAAGTGCTTGTGATACCACTCCAGTGTGAAACAGATGGGAAGAAGGGTGGGAGAAGGCTCCCCGTTTGTTTTCAAGCTGCAGAAGGCAGCACAGACTTGCTCTCCGCTCTCCTCTGACAGGCTCAAACGAACCCAGTCTTTTAGAATTAGCGTTCCTCCTCTGCCAGAACATTTAACAGCGTGCAATTGGGGTCCAATCCAAGATGTATATTTAAGTGACTCTCTTTTGATTTCCCTCCCCGCTTTGAAATTAAACAAACATTGCCAACAGCGAGCCAGGAGGGCGAACGTGCGGAGTCACAGCAAGGGTGGGTGCTAGGCTTCTGCCAGGGAGCTCAGCAAGAAAGCAGAGTTTGTCCATTCTTTATCAGCAACTTCCTGCTTAATTCACATCGGAGGACATCCGTTCCTGGCAGGTAAGGCTCCTGGCATCAACTGTGCCATTTAGGGAAAAGTCCCAGATGCTGATAGAGGGAGGGAGGGGGAGGCAAGGGGAACACACCATTCCGGCAGGAGTTAATTAGCACAGTCTCTGAACCCATGCAAGACCCCAGACTGAAACCGAAAGGGTGCACTAGTCTCGTGCATGCTCTCCTGGGAAGAAAAACTTACCTTCCAGTCCCTTCAATGTGTGTATCTCAAGGTCCCATTAAAAAATATGAAAAAAAAATCTATTTTAGACCAAGGCTCTTATTCTTCCGAGGTTTTCTACTGCAGGAGCTACCGAGATACAAACCAGCCTCCGTGCGCTCTGGCAGATGCTGTCTAAGTGGTGGCTCACTGCCAGGAGGAGCGAATCTCACTCTGAGCTTTCCAGAACAATTCAGTTTCCTGAACCATGTACAAAGCCTTTTCCTTGAAGAACATTTTTTTAACGAAACATTTTAAGTTCCTCCAACACAGTACCTCCCCTCTGATTCCTCTTAGTCCCAGTGCAGCAGTTCATGCCAAAGACTAAACTACTCTCCTTGAGAAGTCATTTTCATCCAGTTCGCTTAGAAAGATGCTTCTTGCTGCAACACTGTAGTTTTCTCATTGTGACTTCTACAGCATTCCCTAGAGCCTGCTGACATCCTACTACGAGGTTGCTCTTGTGTTATCTTCCCCCTAATGTTGTCTCAGTAAACTCAACAGCGAAGCCCAGCCCTATGGTTTCTGTTAGCAGGTACACTACTTACCAGTAACCTGCAGGTAACACAGGCTACCCTTTAAAACGTATTTTGCATCCTGAATCTTAAACACATGGCAGAGTATAGGTCCTAAAATTAAACTAAAAAAGGGTTTTCCACTGTCAGACTCCGTTTAAGGCCAACAGAGTAATACCCACATTGGTACTGCCAGTGCAAGGTTATTAAAAAAGACACACTTCTCTTGCCACAAATGGTGACTTTAAGAGTCTTGTCATTAAGAAGATACATTTTGGATGATTTTATTTGCTTCCTACACTCGGCATCTTTTAACATGCTCTCACAATATTTATAGCTTCCTCTTCCCCCCACCCTCCTGCAAAGATCATTAAACTTTTTTCTAAGGGCTAAAATGACTGGGTTTCATTTATGAAAAACCTCAAGCAATGATACAGACTCCTCCTAAATGGGAATGCAAATATCCGATTGATTTAGGAAGGTAGGAACAATGGGCTCTTTAGACTAAGCAGCAAGCAAAGATCTGGACTGCTTTAGCCAAAGGGACTCAGCAGCCGAAATGTTGGGAAGGGAGGAATCTGATGGCATTCTAAGCTATTCCAAGGCACGCTCCTCATCAAAAGGTATGATGGCAATAAAAGCCACAGTAACTCTTCTTGTAAGTAAGTCTTTAAAAAGGAAAGGTAGGAAGTGTATCTGGATGCTAATCAAGTCTCTGTGGAGAACTACTGCAGTACCAGCTGTTCCAAAGTAAAGATCCATCAGCATTTTCCATCTGCTGTTAAATGTGTGTGCAGCCACAGCAACGGCACCTCGGTGCCTCCTGCCAGTCGTCAGATTCAGACTAAAAAGCTGTCTATGAGGAAAATAATGTATTCAGCAAGTCTTCTGCTAATACTCAGAAATTTCTAGTCCAGTACTCGGGCTTTTAGAAGTTGATCCAGCTTTTACAAGGAACACGCATGTACATAGTTATAAATGGTTGCTATGTGTCTCAGTTCCATAAATCTCTCCCAAACTACTCCAATAAAATCATGCCTATACATACTCACAGAATCACTTTGCGTCTTTGGAATCTTCGTTAATTAAATTTATATCTTTGGAAATAATGTCTGTGTGAAGAGAAGAGTTCCCACACACACACATACAATTCACATAACAACTTGGAAAAATGATGTAAGAAAATCTTACTGGAAAGCCCCAAGTTTGACAGACATGTCTGACAGAAAAGAAAAACAAAACCCCTACGTATCTGAAAATACGAGACTCTCCAGTCCCCACACACATCCACGCAGCTGGGGTTTTCTTTGGCACCAGCTTCGCAACACCCTCCCGCGTACAGGGCCCAGGGCTGGGCCAGGCGGGTCACCCGTGGCCTGAGCAGCCCTCAGGAGCCGCTGCGGTCAGCGCAGGCGGCTTCGCTGCAGCCCTCCTCAGCAGACCGACCTGCTCCTCCGGCGGAGCAGCTCGCTCTGAACACCTGGACAGGAAATAGGTGCCTAATGACACTTCAAGAATGGCAGCCCAACTACAGTGACCGAGCCTGAAGCTCTCGCTCCCACCTTGCGCACGGTCTCCAGTTCCTTCTGCTTGTTCTCGTTGGCCGCCTGCAGTTCTTTCATCTGCCGCTCCAGCTCCTCTTGCTCAGCCAACAGCTTCTGGCGCAGTTCTTTCCGTTTTTGGCGTGCTTCTTTGTGGGGTGGAGGGCTCCCCGCTCTCAGCAGGTTTACCGTGGTCTGGATGGCTGGAAAGGAACGTGCAAGAGAACCCCAGTGAAGGGAAATGCTGAACTTTCTGGGTAGCCTTAATGACTGAATACCAGTGCTGTTGTCTTGTTCTTTTATTTTTAAAGATATTGTTTAACATCAGAAGTGACTGTTGTCAGTTCTCCTAATCCTCATCAGGCTAGCTGTCAATACGAACCAAAAGGGAAAGACGTGGCTTTCAGTACTGACTGTGTGCCACAAGGATACGGACCGGCAATTCCAATCCACGGTGTCTATTCCACTATTGATTTCTAACTGCCAGTGGACATGCAAGTCACTTGTACATCTAGCTGCAAAACACATCAGCACTGCTTGCTACCTGGATTCAGTGACTCTAATCAAGCAGCAGGACATTACCTCATACATACATCACTTACTTTCCTAGAACCAACATCAAACCCTTTATTCTTACTGATATTCCCGAGGAACCTTTCTGCCAGTAGGAAAGAAGCTCTCATTCCCTTATGTTCAGTCAGGAACTCGAGAGCAAAGCTGTGAGTAGCAGATTATTTTGGTATTTTATTTACCTACTACAACTGTGAAAATAGATGTCCTTGTGGAACTAATGATTTGTCCTCCATCAGACTTCAGTGCAATTAAACACACGCTGTAGGTAAAGAGGGACGTGCAAATGAAAGCACACAGCTCCAAATATTTACACGCTGCACATATTTCAATGGCATTGGCAACAGTGGGTTTGCAAGGGCCTCTATCTCACTCTGCACATGTCTGGGAAGGTCTTTCAGGAGTACCTTCACCATGGCAATAGAAAAGGAAGCCCCGACTCCCAGCCTCATCCTCAGCTCACCAAGCCATACTATCACAAGCAAAAATGGAAAAGCAAAGCCAGTATTTTACGATGCTAAAATGAATGTGCTTTCCCTTTCTCCCCAAAAGCAACAATTTACAATGTGCCCTTTCCCTTCCCCATCCCTAGAGGTACAGCCAATACAGAAAAAATTAACAGCAGCAATACCCATTTCACTTTGGTTATGGCTGCCTGAACTGCGGCACCTAAATGACAGAAACCGATGCCCCTTACGCGGATCCTTAGTTCTTCCCAAGTCTCAGGCTCCTTGAAGATCCTTCCCATGTGCCCAAAACAGAGACACCAGCAGTTGCAAATCTGAGTAAAGCACAGCTCTAAGGCTTCAGCTTACCTTAGCTTTCAGATAACTGTGATTTTTGAAACCTCACCTTGAATCCACTCCTGCTTCTTCTTTTTATCAGAGGCACTGATCTCAAAGCTTTTATCAAGACATTTTATGAGAAAAAGGCATTTCTTTCCATCTTTGTCAGGCAAGGCCTAGAGGGGGTAACAAAGGATTAGCCTTGCACACACAGAAATCTAAGTTGTATTGTCACGCCCCACGTACGCAGTTACCCCTTGCAAAGCTACAAATACCAGTACTAAGAACCTCTGTAAACAGTGTTTATGAACTGGTTTTATATAAAGTAAAAAATAATTCATTAATGAAATATATCAGGAGTCCACCCTACACACAAAAAAGGATTCTTATCTTTAGCGATATTCATAGTTTTTGGTGGGGTGGGTTTTTGCTTTTTTTTCTCTTCTTTTTTGTTTTTTTACCTCTACACAACAGTTGCCATCCAGCATGATGTCTCCCTTCTTGTCCTTTAAATCTTCACTTACATAGTAGGAAATAATATTGGGTTTTAGCACAAACCATCGTTCTGTCCAATTTTTCCTTTTATGACCTTTTTTCAACATATAGCCCTGTAAAAAGCAACAGATCAGCTGAAACGCCCGGCCTCTGTGGAACCGCCTGGTCTTCTGGTTATGTGGTGTAAAGGCCCGAGAGAGCACGCACAGAAGTTATTTCAAGGCCCTAAATACTTCACCTACACCCTTCCATTCCTAACACCAGCCCACTGCTACTTGTTTAGCCCATGAGAAACTACTCGCTGTTCTTCTGCCCCGTTTTTCACTTACTCGGTTATCTGAAGAACGGAGCAACTACCAAGACATACATGTTAGTAGTATTAACGTCATTATCAAGTCATTATTTTGACTCTCCGGTCCTCTTTGGTGACCCTTACCATTTAATTTTCTTCAGTCAAGCAGAGACATTTGCCCTTGCTAAGACTCACCTGCAGTACTCGTTAGACAGCCGGCATTAAAGATCAGTCCTGCGTGGATGCAGGTGTGGGCATCCTGCAAGGCCAGATGTGGGCCTGCATCTACGCACTGTAAATCCAGCCTGCTACGGGATATTCCAGGGACAAAGCAGAAGCACCTCTGTCCTGGGAGTGGCTCCATGCTGCCAACACGCTCATTTAGCTGCGCTCCACGGAAGAAGCGATGCCATACAGGATACTGCAATGAGTGTGTTAGAGAAACTGCTAACAGAACCATACTCCTGGCATCTTTACTGGACGGGATATGGGAACACTAGTGAAGCTTGGATTTTCCCTTAAAGGAACAGAGTTGTACTTTGATCTAAATAATGCCCAGATTTCACTCATAGTATTTTATTTTTCGTGAAAGATGATCCACTCAAACACACTTGCAAGCCTTAACAAGACTATTTCAAAAGAAGGATGAGAAGCCCGCATTTGTCACCAAGCTTTATACCAATGAAAGAATAAAAATTATAATCTTCTGTAACGACAATCCATGGGGCTGGTATCATGACCAAATCACCCAAGTTTGCCTCTGTTGAATCACAGACTGGTTTGGGTTGGAAGGGACCTTAAAGCCCATCTAGTTCCCCCCCCCCTGCCATGGGCAGGGACACCTTCCACTAGACCAGGTTGCTCCAAGCCTCATCCAGCCTGGCCTTGAACACTTCCAGGGATGGGGCATCCACAGCTTCTCTGGGCAACCTGTTCCAGTGCCTCCCCACCCTCTCCAGGAAGAACTTCTTCCTGATATCCAATCTGAACCTCCCCACTTTCAATTTAAACCCATTACCCCTTGTCCTGTCACTACAGACCCTTGCAAAAAGTCCCCCCTAGCTTCCCTGTAGGCTCCTCCAGGCACTGGAAGGCTGCAACTGAATATTAACATACCTAAAACATAAGGCAGCAATACTAAGTGCAGTTATACCAGTGACTGTTATACATTATCCAGTGTGGCTATGGCAATTCAAAAAGCGCCTCCTGGAAAGGAGGGTGCACAGGGAACGATACAGTAATTGGTCATTCTTTCAAGTGGGTTCTTTTAGTGGTCTTATCAGGGACACTGCTCTCACCTAGTCAGTTTTTAATCCAGAGCTTCAAAGTTTGCCCATATGGCAGCTATACTTGCTACTTCTCAAACCATACTCCCCAGTGACATCACTTCATCTGACTCCTAACTTCAGAAAAGAGTCACGTCACAGGTGAAACAAACACCCACACTGATACAACTACAAGCAAGTGTGCAGGAAGCGCTGTACTCAAAAGTATGACAGATAAAGAGGAGTGAAAAGTTGGAAAGGAGACCAAGGAACATTTTCTGTAATGCCTTTTAGCTACAGCAACTTTGGATACAGGATAAAAAAATTAATGTGCTGTTGTATATTTAAGTCGGAAGTATCTTTCTATACAGATCTGAGGGGAAAAAAAATTCATTACAGTTGAAGCAGCTCTTTTGTTTCAAAAACAAAACAAACAAAGAAGAAACAAGCCCCCTGCACACACAGCCGATCTGCGCTCATCTTCTCTAGCCAGTTTCTGGCCAGAGCCAAGGCCGTGCCTATTCTCCCGTGCTATCCCACACCCCCTCGCTCCACAACAGGAATGCGCAGAGAAACAGCTTTGTTTGCCGCCTCTGTACTGAGGTCTGAGGCCTGGGTGGTCGCAAGGGCGTATGAAGGACTCCTCTAGCTTCGCTCTTTCATGCCTTGCACAGACTGAGTCCTGATCAGGTGTTTTTCCCTTTCCTACAAGGGGGCTACAAGGAAGCTGGGGGGACTTTTTACAAGGGCCTGTAGTGACAGGTCAAGGGGTAATGGGTTTAAATTGAAAGTGGGGAGGGTTAGATTAGATATCAGGAAGAAATTCTACGCAGAGAGGGTGGTGAGGCACTGGCACAGGTTGCCCAGAGAAGCTGTGGATGCCCCATCCCTGGAAGTGTTCAAGGCCAGGCTGGATGAGGCTTGGAGCAACCTGGTCTAGTGGAAGGTGTCCCTGCCCATGGCAGGGGGGTTGGGACTGGATGGGCTTTTAAGGCCCCTTCCAACCCAAATGATTCTATTCTATGATTCCTGACACACTAAATTTGCTTTCAAAGCCAAGTCAGACTGTCATTTTCCCCTCAAATTTCTGCAAAATATTTATGTATTATTTTTGTGCATCAGCTGCTTCTCATCTTCCAGGAGCCCACTGACACCTACTGGGAATCTTTTCACACCAACTGTCACACGAAGGACACGTCTTTCAGAAAACCAAGCATCACAAATTTAATCATCACTGCTACCCTCCACACGCCGTGGAGCTCCGGGGTAAGTGCACAGTAAGAACGGTAGTATGAGACTTGGCTGTGACACACTATGCCATTAGCTAATACCTTGAGGTAATCACATACTGCAATAAACAGGACAATTCTGTGAATCAACAAGGTATCAGGGTACAAGCTGTGACCAAACCATAATCTGTCAGTCACAGGGGGAACTCCATTCTCCATCGGGGCGCTGACTGTCCAGGAGGCGCTGGGCCAAATCTTGACACAAACTATTTTTAAGTGTCAAGGAACCAAAGGCACTCAGACATCCTTGAGAAAGAGGCCCAGCCACCAAGAGAGGAAAGGAAGGAGACTGTGTTTAAAAAAAAAAAAAGAAAAAAAAGACGGGGTGGGGAGACACAATGCACTATCAAAACTGAGAAGAAATCCAATTTCCTCACAAGTTTCAGGTGGAAGGACTGACCTGACAGTAGCTGTTTTATTTTCATGGTATTAAACAGCAGAATGACTTCATTTTGCCCTCAATGACTGTGTGTGTGTGTCCAGCCCTCACCTCCAACAGGCAACCACAAGTTAGCAAAAATAGACTTTTGCATTGTTCTGTGGATATTCCGAAAGAATTTCCTGTGCCGAGACCTGATGATGATTTCTTCAGAGCCACTTAGGGAAGCCTGCCAAGAAAGCTTCTGTTTCCCTGCTCACCAAGAAGCCAAGTAATCAAAGATGAAAAAGGTGTCTCTGCTTTAAACAGCTCCCTAGGTAAGCTCTGCTGTGACCCCTCAGGTCCCTGTGACGGTGATACTTCCCCTGAGAGAAATGCAGTTTTTATAGCCATTCCTAAACGGGTAATTCAGCCACTGGAAATCTGAAGAAACTGAAGACTGACAGAAGTTAGCTAAGAACATAAAGCCAGCATGACTTCTTGTGTTCCAATACAGGTAAATAAGCTGGCAGCCATGTAGCCTGCTAAGCAGAACAAGAAGGGAGTGAGCTCCAGAGCTCTTCTACACCTTTTTGCCCTGAAGTGTGCCCACTCAGAAGCAGACTTTTCAGCTGGAGCAGCACCCTTTTCCAGATCCCCTTGTTTGGTGACACAGGTTATCATCAGCCCAATTTCCATTTGCTGCAATGTAACAGACACTGGGAAAAAGCATTTTCAAAGGCTGAAGAGTTGTCACCCGTGTAAGAGCTGACAGCGTGTTGCAGCCACTCTGCCAGCTAACAAGCAGTGGATACTAGTATAAGAAAAGGCTGTATTTCAAGTCAGAGCACACTTACTTTCTAAACACAAACTCTCTCAACAAGCAACTCATTCATAATACTCTAACAATTACAGCAGCATAATTTCTCTCTTATAAAAACAAGCTCACCTTTAAGAACCCTTATAATTTGCCTCATTTACCCGGCTCATTATGCATCAGGTAAAGAAGTAACAGGAAAAGTTGAACATTTTCTAAACGTGCAATAGAGAGTTCCACCTCAAAGCATTAGTTCTCTGTGGTTCTCACCTGTTTGAGTACATCTAATATGAGCTCGTTAAAGACTTCGTTGATCGCCATGGACACTGTCTGTCGATCCATCCCTTTGCTGAACTGCCCGCTTCCGATGAGATCGATCAGCTCCCACGCAGACAGACCTTCTCGGCTGGTGTTGAGGGCAATCTTATAATGGTCAAACTGCTCTTGCTGCCAGCCTGCTCCCATTGCTTCGGTGAGCTTTTTAAGTAAATATTCAATCTGCGCAGAAAAACAGAAATTAATCCTACTCAGCAGGCATGGAAATCAAGTGTTTCAGAGCTGTAAACTAAGCTCCTCTAGAGACCATCATTACAGCTAGATTCCTACACTCCTAGGGAGGGCCCTAAACTTAGGTGGTTTCATTAGCAAAGATTTGAGGCTCCTGTCTCAGCTGAACTTTTGACCGCCAAGCCCATCCCGCAGCTATTCTTCTCATAGTAAAGAAACGAAGAATTGAACCTGACAGTGTCTTTTAGTATTTCAGATTCCTACAGAACACATGGGACCTTCCCTGGAACAGCTTCCAAACCGGGATGACTGACACATGAGAAAGCAAGAAGTTTCAAAAAGTATTCTTGTAAGGTAAAAAGCAAACAAATTTTAAAAAAATGAGGAAAAAAATGGCAGTTTGGACAAGAAGTGAAATGAAAAACTACCGAGGTACTATCACATATCTCAGTCTTCACCTGACCCCTCCAGCTCTCCAGCACTCCATCACTGGACACAATCTTGGCAGATGTATCCAGAGAAATAAAAGAACAAATCTTTCACGTCTGCTTTTATTGTTTCCAAAATTAACTCTCCTTTTCCTTTAATCTTTCCTCATTCTGTAAGCATTACCATACAACAGGGTAATAACACAAATAACACCAGTCAATATAAACACAAGAATGAAAAAGAGGGAAAGAAGGCTGGGTGTCTTCTTTTGCCTGATTTTTTATGTTGTTTTTAAACTCAGCACCATTCCCTCTTTAAACACACTATTTTAAACTAAGCCCATCTACAGCTCTGAGCACACGTGAAATGCCTTTAATGGCACTTTAAACCAAATAATCGGTGAGAGCCTTCCTACACAACAAAGTAAAAGCCACGCTTCTAAGTCTCCATGACTGAAGTGACAGCATACCAATTACAGCATTTAACCCAGCTCTGAAGACAGACCAAGCTAATGCCACCTTCTGCCATCCTGGGCAACGGCTCCCGCGTCTCCTCGCCAGCTTTGCAGGGAACCCACTGCCTCCGGCGACCAGCCAAGGCACAGCAAAGCCGCCTGCGCCCTCCCCTCAGGGGCAGCCTGGGGAGAGGGTGCTCAGTAACCCTGCACGGCAGCACCCTCCACACCAGCCCGCCGCAGGGACAGGGCAGCACCAGCTCCCCAAAGGCTGGCCCTTCTCTCCAGCTGCCACAAGGCCAGCACAGGACCACAAACCCGCCGGCAGGTCGGCCTACAAAGCAGCAGGCCAGGGCCCTTCCCACCTTCTCTACGGGCACCAGGGATGCGGCAGGGTGGGAAAGCACCACGATCCTTTCAGGTCTTCTCTCTCTGTACGTGGGAATGGCAACAGAGGTCTTGAAGTGCTGCTTTTCTGAAATCTGTTCCTTCAGGACAGTCGGTTCCACTTTCCATTTACCTATTTTAGGTGTGGGTTTGGAAATACTAAGTGACTCAGGAGTCTGCATTCCATTATCAAAAATGATGAAGATACACAGCATGAATGTGCCTCATTGAAAAGTGGTGGAAACCAAATGCTTTACAGGACTTCGTTTTCCTAATGACCAATGCTGGTTCACCTCTGTTCCTCAGCACCGCTAGAAAACACAATGTAGTATCTCCTACAGATCGACATAATACTGGATTTCTGTAAAATTCAGTAACTAATCCCGTTAAAAATCTTTAGAATATGCTTTGCTGATTTTCACCCTCCAAAATCCTGAAGTTAAAAAATTAATCCAAGGCTTCTGAGCATCAGCTACCATAAATCCTCAGCATTCAGTAAAGGCAGGAAGCAGCTTACTTCCTACTCCAGCCAAGTTTTATAGAAAAAAACCCAACCCAAAAAAGCCCTTCACAGCATGCAAGAACAGTAGCATCGAGAATATGTTTCAAAACAAACCTCCCAAAATCTGGATTTGATGAGCTGAAATGAGCTCTGGCATCAGTGCAGGAGTAACTTTCAAAACATTCTGCCACTCGGCTCAGTCCCTCTGAGCAGCACCCGCTCTGAACCACGATCCCGTACTTCAGTTGAAAGGGAAGCTAAAATAACTGAGGCTTAATTAGGTATATAACTGCCAAAATGCTAGACAGTAATTAAAAAAAAAAAAATCATTAAAACTTAATGAACTTTAAATGTATTGTTCTGAGATTTCATAACCTATGACACTGCTTGAGGCATACAGCTCTCAAATTCCCTTGGTTAATTATCCCAAAGTACTACAGGACTCACTTGCAGACAAAGGGACACACATACCAAAAGAAAAAAAATCATACCTGAACAGATTTTTTCACATTTTTGCTCCAGCCCTATGAACATAATGTCTATCAAACTAACAGGAAAAGAAGCAATGCAACACTCTGGGCTAGTACACGTTATCAGGTACTGCACTAAAAATAACATAACCTTTCCCTTTAATACAGTTTGTACACATTTTACCTTATTTTGATAATCATAACAGATTTTAAATATTTACAGTCTGCTAACCCCCCATTTGCAAGTGACTAACGTGACCACAAATCCCATTAAAGTACATAAAATCTCTCATCAGTATAAAATACATTAACTCATCTTAACGGAGAAAGAACCTGTGCATATTACAGTTTAGTTTCCAAATCAAGAAAAATTCAAGCTTTATCTTGCATTCAGATAAGTACGTGCCTAACCAAATTCCCCAGAAAAATTTTATTTAACAGCTCAAAAGCAACAGTGAGCATAGCGGTGGGTTGTAAACACGGAGCAGTGCAAGGTCAACGTAAAGAAGTTGGATCTGTTAAGTGTGGAAGCGAAGAAGGGACCATTCATTATGTGCTCAAATGAGGAACCTCTGACAGCAAACGACATTTCCCCTCCTCCACAAAAAGACATGTCAACTCAGCAAATAACTGACAAATTAAGTCTACTGGCTCAAACATAACCCACTCTTGTGGTTAAGAAGTGTTGAAAAGCAAACATGAAGCAATAGTTTGCTGCTATTCTGACTGACCTTACTCACTTTCAGATAAGGATGTAAGAAGACAGAGGGGTTGCTAACGCTACATACGCCAGTACGGACCAACTGGCTCTGCAGTACAAAAAACAGCTTCTATCTCCAATCAACAGGAACTTTTCAGCCAGAATTTTGCCAAGAGAAAGCGAAAACAATATAAAGAACAGAGGCTCTTTAATAAGAGCTGTGCAGCCTCTTTGGTACATTCTTTCAGAGGGCACTTTCTTTTCCAATGTTTCAATACCTATTTGCATTGCTTTTCCAGGTATTCCTGGCACTATTCTCCATGGGGAATGAAATACATGTTTCACATATTTTTCTGATACACAAGTGGGTCTTTTAGAAGATGAAAATTGAAAAGGAATGTCAAGGAGGCATTCATGCCCAGCAGAGCACCGCAGACAAGGCTATTCCGGCTCATGCTATTCAAATAAGGTTTGTGATATTAACAGAGCAGATGTAAAAAGTCTACTCACGTTGTACAAAATTCTGCGGAAACACGTTACTGGGCAAGAGACATGAAAGCAATTATATCCCCTTTCACAGTCATTATCAATTGCTGCCGTGATCAATCACCATCAGAACATCACTCACTTTACAGTCAAATATTTGCTGCTTCCCTTCCACCAACAAAAAAATCCTCATACTAGAATTTATTAAACTTCACAGACAGTAACTACTCCAAATTAACAGACTTTGTGAAAACTGTGCTCATTATGCAGTGCAAGCCATTATAGTCTTTCTTTTTTTTTGAATTAAATTAGCACTAAGTAATACAATAATACACTCAAGAAGCAGTGTAACATGTAAACACGTAAAACCTAAGGACAACCTGCTGCATGAGCTGACACTGTCTTGTCTTTTGCAGCAATCAAGGCGAAGAGTAGTGAAATGGGAAGCACTGATGCAAGTCATAAGCGACTAAACATCTTCCTAACCATCATCATCAACTTGTGGGGCTTTAACTGACCCATGACCTCTACACAAGCAGCTTTCATTCCGCTTGTATCAGTTTTGATTTTATTTCTGAACGCCCAGGGTTCAATTCCCAGTATTTCATTCACTGTTACCAGTTTCTGATACTAGAATGCAGAACAAGGAAGCAAACGTGGTCAGAAAAAAAGCTTTTTCTGCAAGAAATGCCTCCAGAACAATCACCACTGTACAGCTTCAGACTTTCATCTCGTCAGTCTAAAAATGCATTACCTCATGTTTCACGCGCAGGAAGCCACGCAAGGTTTGGACTCTCTCTGTCCTAACCGGGAGCATTAGAAATGCCATGTGTTAATACAGTTAAAGGCTGAAGGACAAGCGAAAAATGGCTGTACAAATCTTCTTCCCTTAAGACGCCAGGCTTCGAAAGCAAAGACACCAAGTATGTTTGGCCTGTTTAAAACAACGCCAACGCCGTATCACAACACGCCAAGAGTGCGCGGCTCCAGCGTAGCCATCGGCGAGTTCCACCGTTACGGGCGGCGCAGAAACGCAGCTAACCACACACCACAGCTTTCAGGCGAGAAAGCATTCCCAAGGCTGCGGTCACATGTCCAGAAACGAGAAAGGGGAAGTGTTTGGAAACTTTTTTATACAACACAAAACATCTGGTTAAACAATAGCAAGGCACACAAATGGTTCTGTAACAACTAGGAGGCGAGTGGTAAGGGGAAGGTCATGACTAGAAATGTTTCTGCTCTTATGGCTACGGTTCTCTCCACCTTTCTTCCCCTTATTTCACCCTTATCAAGGAAGAGGTAAGGCCTGCGAGAGCTGTAGGAGACACACACACACATGGATGTCTGCGTCTCGGATCAGCTATGGAAAAGACCACCCGCAGGGAGGGGAAGGAGCTGCCACCCAGGCCCCCCACTTCCGGGGTGCACTAGCCATACAGCTGCTTGGTAAAGCTCTGCCCACTGCACCAGGAGGCAGTTCAGTTCTGCTAGCCAAGAACTGCATTAATTCTGAAAGCTATGCATCAGGACTAGTTTTAGGATGTCTGCGTCTCCAATCAGCTATGGAAAAGACCACCCGCAGGGAGGGGAAGGAGCTGCCACCCAGGCCCCCCACTTCCGGGGTGCACTAGCCATACAGCTGCTTGGTAAAGCTCTGCCCACTGCACCAGGAGGCAGTTCAGTTCTGCTAGCCAAGAACTGCATTAATTCTGAAAGCTATGCATCAGGACTAGTTTTAACTACAGCAAACAAAACACAGCACTGTTTTTCTGCAGTCCACCTGTATCTGTCTGAAATATCACTTTCACCCCACTCCCAGATTTGTTTTACTTTGTGCATAGCAAAGCTGCTCACTTGAAAGGGGAGGGAGCTTTTGGATCTGATACCATTTTGCATTTCCCCAGGACATGAACACCATCCATGGATCTCTGTTCCTTTCCAACTCTCCGAACTGTTCTCAGCTGCCCACCAAAGCTACGCTGCAGCCCAAGGCTGAGCCCAGTGCCCTGCACAGCCACCAGCTCCTGGATCAGGTCTCTCTGGGACCTGACTCTTCCCCATAAAATCGAGAGATCCTCCCAAGCTTGAAGTCACATCCCAAAACTGCACACCCAGACCCAGGCCCTTCCCCATGCTGAATTTTACTGACCTTATTTCCCTCAAGCTCAGGGCTGCCATCTCTCCTTCCCAGGCAGGTGAGGAGCGCAGGCCAGATGCTGCCTCTGCCTTTCTTTCAGCCTGGCCTCTGCTAAACAAGGAAATGCTGGCCCTTCTGTCACCGATCCAGTGCTTTCACATCCCCTCAATGTAACTGCTTTCCTTACTTTGCTCTTTCTAAAGCTTTCCTCAGCCTGCACCTCCAGAATGTTTCCAGAATGCTTTCCCCTCCCTTGAGCCGCAGCTGCTCCCGATTTGCTGCCTGTTCAACACCTGGGCAGGGAACCGAGACTCAACACGCTGCAGGTGGGGGTAACACCCCACCTCAATCAGGGGTCTGTCTAATATGAAGGCCCAGCACAGCAGCACGGGTGCACAAGTAGTAAGGACAGCAAAGAGCAGCTCCTCCCAGGAGGAGGAGAGAAGCCATCCTTGTGGCCACGTGAAGTTGTATCAACACGTTCACTGGAGACCTAAGAAGTGCTCTCTATTATAATCTTCCCATCCAGATGGGATGCAAAAATCTCCAAGAGATCACCCTTCCAACCTGAAAGCATGGGGCAAGTTTCCCAGTTACTTTTAAAGGGGAAACAAAATCTCCGAAACCCAAACGCCTGTCAAGTGGAAGGGAGGGAGGAGGGGAAGCGGCTGGACCCCACACAAAGGACTCCAAGCCAGAAACCGCAGTGTGTGCTGCAGTATTCTCAGCCAACAGGAAGAACAGAGAGGGAGGGAAGGAAAGCTTGCTCCCTGGCTGGGAAGCTTTAGTCGCCCATGAGAGGTTTACAGTGGTCTCACCAAAACACACATCACAGAACGGCGATGCTTCCATCACCCTCTCCTCTGTTCTCCACTTTGCAAAAGCCCCTTCACTTTACACGTGATGTGCAAGCCGTCCGGTAATTAAGTGACAGGACAAATACAGAGTGGCAAAGACTAAATATCTAATCAAGCTTTTAAAGGTAATAAAAAGTAAATGCAAAGAAAATACCTTTACTATGCACCAGTATAATTTTCAATACTATTGGAAAGAGCTATTTTCAGGCAGAAATTCTCAGCGATAAGACAGTAACTACAAGTTTGTACAAAAAAATGCTTTGCAAATCTGAAGTTTACATTTAACATTAAAAAAAAAAACCCAGATGCAAGAACTTAAAAGGCAGATATGAAGGGTCACACAGAGAAAAAGCAAAACTGACCGAAATTGAAACTTTGCATCTTTACTTCTGGAATTTTGTGCAAAAGGGTAAATGAGTAAATGTGGAATTTTCCAGAAGCACAAAGAAACCGAGGAGGACCAGTGCAACCCAGAAAGGAGTGTGTTCAACAGACAGCACTCCTCCACTGGGTGATTGCATTACCTGTGTGGTCTGAGGCAAAAGGTTAGAGTGAATACAGGCATTGTATATGATAAGAACAGAGCAGCCTTTCTTTGTCAGGCTCTATAAGCCTTCTTTAAACAGTATTGCACAATTTACATCTTGCTGTAATCAAGGAGATGCAGACAGAGCCACCCTCAGAATTTTTAAAATAATCCAAGTAGAAGAGCCACACAGGTTAACCCTGGGCATTAAAGGTGGGAAGGAAAGCACACAGCAGCAGCTGTGAATCTCCTTTGGGCTCAGAGACGAGTTTGCAGCCCGTCTCCCAACAAACGGACACGTTGCCATTACCTGGCAGCAGCTACAGAAGGCAGCATGAATCTGGGGGCTTGCTTGGTGGAGGGGGAGCAAGTGAGCAACGCCCCTACCCCAGAGGTGGCAGGTCTGAAGCTTTTAACCATGCTAACAAAAAAGGAAATGGGAAATATCTACCCTCAGGTAAGCCAGGCTGCACAGTGGGGAACATCATGACAACCCAGAAACATGGATTTGAGTCCTAGTTTTTACATGTATTAGTGGCTCTGATGTTCTACCAAGGCCAAATCTGGCACCAGTCAGAAAGGAGCCGTCTTAGCTTTTATAACCAGGATCCCAGTCTCTCAGAACTGGCAGGGAAAAAAAAAAAGAAAAAAAAAACAGGTAAACAACACCATCCCATTTTTCACGGGCATATAGCATGCCAGGCAGGGCCCTGTCATCACCAGCCCGGCAAAACCAGAACCATTAAAAATGAGTGATAAGGCAAACCCAAGCAGTTTATTTTGATAGGGGAGTTACCTATACTTCATGGTCTGGCACAACAGCTCGGACTCCAACAGTTTTGTCGCAGTGGCATGTAAATCAGACTTTTGATCTCTGACTGTTCAATAGTTCACAAATATTTATTAACCCGTACTCCAGTGCTGAACTGCAAACCCCTGGGATTTCTGCATACAGTTTTGCAAAAAGTTATTTATGCCTACAGTTCTGATCTTTCCACTTCTTCCCTCGCCCCTCCCAAGGGCAGAATTGTCGGGATACCAAAATCTTGCTTTAGGGTTAAAATACCTATCTGAGCATTGCCCATACTTGTTCATGAACTTAAAGTATAAAGAGATCTCTCTGGTATTATTCCTTCAACCATTTCAAGCAAAAGCGTTCAGGTGGTGGCTGCTTTTGATCAGAAACCAGAAAAGTTTGTACTTCTCCTTTTCATCAGGAGGGTGACATGAGACTGAAGACTCATCTTGCAAGTCACAGTAACACAGAGCAGAGGGGAGAATTTATTTTCAGAACATACTGATGTACTAACTGGGCAAAATTTTAATCACATATAAGCAGCAAGCACAGCGATTAAAGATCACATACACGCACTACTCAGGAGTGAAGCAAGAACCTCAACAGCTCTGAGTGCTGGCACCAGCACCATCCAGTCCTCAGAAAAAGCAAAATAAGCTATTTACTGGGGAACAAACAGCATGCTCCATTTAGTCCCGGCTGTTTAAATGACAGACACACATACCCATCAATATTTAAAGTATCCTGTGGGAATCCCTGCATATGTACCCTGAAAGACAAAGAAAAGCACCCGAGGCCTTACATTAAAAGAGGGAAAGAAAAGTTTTCTATTAAATAATCATTTTCTCTGAAATCT
This sequence comes from Eurypyga helias, assembly GCF_000690775.1. Taxonomy (NCBI): domain Eukaryota; kingdom Metazoa; phylum Chordata; class Aves; order Eurypygiformes; family Eurypygidae; genus Eurypyga; species Eurypyga helias. The sequence goes on from NW_010269608.1 coordinate 27,582, forward strand.
CTAGAGAGCACAAACATCAACACAGTTCAGCTGGGACTTTAAGCAAACGTGTTGAACAGCCTTTTGTTCCTTACCTCCTCAGGTACAATGATTAAAGGGTATTTGTCCTCTGATAAGAAGTTAAAAATAACCCAGACTTTAAATGCGTCTTCATCACTAATCAGCAAAGGACTTCTAGAGAGGTTCTTTTTAGCACAGAGAGTCCAGCACATCCTGTTGAATTCAACTTTATCAAAGTTTCCTTGAACCTAAAATGAAGAAATTGGACAAAAAATATTACTATGCACAAATGGCACAGAAAAACAGACAAAGTCTGACAGGCTGAGTCATACAAAAAGTACCGAGAAAATTCTAGTTTGCAAAAAATGTCAAGGCCCAAAAAGAGCACTGTAACAGTCTAGTCTGACTTCCTGCCAGGGGTCAACTAAGAAATTTCTTCCAGCAAAACCTACATCCAACCTCCAACTTCTGGTTGAGTTAATAACACCCTGACTTCATACAAAGGAAGTTACCCTGCATTCTGCATTTCCTCTAGCACATTAGTTTTACCTTCCAAACCATCTTCATAATTTAGTTCCACTGCCCTTCAATTGCACTGAGATTTTATATGGCAAACTTGGAAACCATTCTAGCCAAAACTACACGTGGACATGCTAAAAGTGATATTGGAACAAGAGATGGGAAAGAGGTTTAATTACCACTTCACGTTACTCAAACGCAGGATATTCATAAACATGTCATCATTTTATTCTCAAATGCTAATCCGCTTTAAACCTTTCCTTTTTCTCAGACTTGCAAATATTTACCTTATTGATAAAAAAATCCCTCTTGTTTTTGTTATCCACTATCATACCTAGCAACTGTACATACCCACCTGCGAATTATTTACATATGTAAAAGATTTCATTTCCTCTATTTTCTTTTTAAACCTTCATTTATGTTAGATAATAAATCTATTTATCTCCCTACAACTTAGCAATGCTGTTTCTTTGCCAACATGTAACCGATAAAGGCATGTTCTGCACTGTAATGGAAGTCCCTTGAGATTCCGGAAAGCATGTCTGAGAAACGAGTTCTTGTACCTCTTGTGGTAACGGCATCAGTAATGTTCAGTGACCTCTTCTTATGATAGGCCAAACCATGCATCTTAGATGCTTCAAGGACCCCAGTGCAAACTGCATGATTTCCTACCCAGTCTGGTAAGTGGTCAAATACAGTGGAGGGTGAGCCACAGTGGCTAAGTCAAAGATAGACTAACGAAGCAGATGAATTGATGAGGGTGGAGGCAAAAAGGAGAAAACTAAAAAGACACAAGTAAACAGGAAACCAACCCTATGCCAAGAAGCACTTTAGAGTGCAGTTTCCAGGACTAAAAGTGAGACTGTGAAAGAAAGGCATAGATTTTGCATGCTTGCAGAGCAGGCCACCAACAAAAATGACGATGCAAGAGGCCAGCTGTCCTTCGAAGAAGGTGGAAGCTGCAGGAGCTATAGCTGCTACAGCCACAAGCCCAGCATCTGGTTGTTCGCAAAAGAAACATGGGTCTTAAATGAAACACCAGCTAAGTGAATACACACTGTTTGGAAGAAGGGCTAGAAGCCAGGTTTCCTTCTCCTTCCTTCAATTTCCCAGCGCTTCATCCCTCGGGTACTCCTGCCTGTGCTTTTCCCTGTCTGTCCTCCCCATCCTGCCCAATGAAGCTTGATTTCTTTTCTGCAACAGCTTCACCCGCCAAGATGATGAGCAGTTTCACCCTGGAAACGTCCCAGTGGTTGTGCTACTCCCAAGGAAGATGCCAACAGGGTGGGAAATCTCTTTCCCCACAGGCACCACCTGGCAAGTGCCCTAAGCACTATAAATAAGGTGGGTTGCTCTACCAGCAGCTCCTGTTTTAAAGCACTGCAGCAATCAATGCCCTCAGGGAAATGTGGAAAAAGGCACATTCTGTTGCTTAAATAGCAAACAAATCCTTGTACAAGAGATTTTCCCTGTGCACTAGTATATACTTTTAACTGTGCTTCGTAATTTGTCCAAATTATTTGAAGTCACCATTTCATTTGGAAACTTCTACAGCACTCCACACTATTAACTTTACAGCCATAAAAACAAGACACGTAAAAGACACCAACCTTCCCTTTCTAAGTAGTTTCACAAAATAACCAAAAGAAAAATGCAGCCAAACCCATACAACTTTCTAGATCTTTAATTGCTACTAATATGCAAAGTATAATTTACCATCAATAGCCTGCCAAATAACTCTAAAACATAAAAAAATATAGAAAATATTTGGCCTAAGTACCACAGATCAGATCAGTTCCAAAAATTAACGAGCACTGGCAGTGTAAACAGCATTCACTAAGTTGTCTGAAATATGAGATAACCTGAGGTTTAGAACCATGTCCTCTGTCTCCCCCCACTATGACTCTTCCCTCCTATAAATAAGGCACATTGTAAAATACCACCATCACCATCACTGAAAACGGAACATTTTCAACTGGTGTTAAAAGACATACACTGTAAATAATGGAAGATGCTAAAATATGGTTATGAAACCAAGTAAAACGAATTATGAAGCATCATACTGGCAAGCGACAGCTCCCTCCTGAAAGGGACGCTTATGGAACAAGAACAGATTTTGGTTCAGATGCAGGAAAGCCCTAGATACCTCTGTCTGCTAAGTAACAAGCAGCATGATACTAGAAATTATCAATAGGCAACAATAATTATTCAAACTATTTATTCAAATTCCTTATTTGGATAAAAGAAATTAGTTGCAACCAATTTGGTTCATTAAACTACCAACTTGTGCCTTTCTTGACGACTCATTGGTTCTATATAAAGAGGATTTATTGCAGGGTAACACAGGGTAAGCCAGCACTAAAAAATATTAAAAGCTACAACTGCATTTAAGAGTACAACAGAAATTATTTCAAAAGGTTTCAACGTCCTCTCAATAAAACTGTAAGTCACAGTTACATACTTGTTTTAAAGAACTCTAGTATTCATTCTTTAAATATTTTACTAATGTTTTAAAGCAAAACACCTTGAGATCAAAAAAAAATTCTCTTGAGCAGGTTGCTCTTGCTCAAATCAATTAATTCACCAGACAATGTATGACTGGAAATTGAGAGAACTTCCTCTGTGTTTATAGTGTAAAGCACCAGTTCCTCCTTAGTAGCTTTGCTTACTAGTATAAATTAACAGAATTTCTTCTACAGTCACCCCATCTAAAAGGACAGATTACACACTGGAAGAAAGAAAAAGAAGGGGTCTCTTGTTTGCTTTTTTGCCTGTTTGGTTTAAACAAAGGAGACATGCTATGAACCGGTGACTTCATCCCGCTGCATGTTAATTTTGGCACTGATGTAAAGTCATCTCTAAAAGATGAGATGTCACAATCAAGATTTTTCCAGCCCACAAAGATAGTCCTGTGTCTATTTCACTGATTTTTAATACTACATATCTAAACAGTTTACATGCATTTAGTCAGGATTAAATAGCATGAAGTTACAGGTAACTTAATCCTGTTCCTTAACACTTTCATCTTTTAAGATGAACTAGTGGTATGGGTCTATCAGGCAATTATCAGAAGCCAGATCAGTGTATGAATAAAACAACACATGAAACTACATGCAGTCATGCTCTTCCATGAGCAAGCAAGTAGCTTGCCCTTTGTTTTCACCGTGGGGTAAGAGGGTGCTCCAGAGTAGAGTAGCTAAACACTGTAAATTCACACCAACTTGCTTTTGTAGCCTGGCCTTTGATTTTCAAATTGAAGTGTTATTTAAATGCAGTTGCTCCTCATTTCCCTAACTATTCTGCCTTTAACCATAAAGCATGTTTATATTTGAAAAAGCTTTCCATCTCTATCTTTTTTACTTTTGACTGAATAGCTTGCTACTGCCTACAGATGGTATTAACAAAACCCACTGTTGTTCAGACTCGACTACCGTAATCTTTCTGTCAAAATAAAGTAAGGCCTTTTCTTTTTGTCCAAAATTTGTATACAAACTGCTTGGTCTCTGCTGAATCTTACTCGAGCGCAGACAGCCAACACAAAGTGGAAATAGGATCACAAACTTCTTAAGGACAAAGGTAGATTCTCCAACATCAAACAACCACGACATTAAGCGGGTGCTTTTGTGTGTATCAAAGGTCAACAACCCCCACATGTGAAACAGGACCCAATTACCGGGTATGAGAGAAACACAGACGAGAGAGGCAGAGGGACTGATCAGTCTTAGGTCGATACACGAAGCTTCTCCTGCTTCCAGGCTGCCAGACTGCATTATATATATCACATTTTCCAGCAGTATTACGTAAAGAAGCAGCAAAAATGAGCAGATCAGGCTAAGGAGTTTGCATAATCTGCAGTTGCTGCATTGGACTTTTCAGCTGCGTGTCAGTTCCAGACTCCTTAACATTACAAAAGAAAGCAAATATCTCTCTGCAGCCACAACATCGAAGTTGGAGGGTTTCTGGGGTCAACCCCAAGTGTACGAGAGAGAATCAGTGGTATTGAAGCAGCTTGCACCATCATGTGGGCTGTTTTTTACAGCCTATGACCAGTCTCAACAGAAGTCAGAAAAAAAGCAGGAAGATAAGGGGTTTTTTTACTTTCAAAAATTTCACCCTAAATTTCAAAGGCACAGCTCTGGCCCAGTGACTTCCTATCTGACACCAAGACGGAGAGGAGAGTAGGGGAAACTTTGCTGGCCTTCCAGAGCTTCCCCAAAACAAGGCCCAAAGAAGACTGTAGAGTGCTCAGGCATGAGCCAGCTTACAAGATGAAACTTAACACTCCCTAATGTCACCCACTATAACTATGGAAGGGATCTATTTATTAAAATACCTTGTGCATAGACATTAAAGATTTTTTTGCCGGTCCTGTTGGCAGAGGATTTTATGACAATATTCTGTTACAGCCATAGCACAAAGTGGTACAATCCAAGCCACTTTCAAATAAATTCAAGCCGAGATGCTTTATTAATATGAACACGGTTCCGCATGAACACAGCTTAGACAATGACCAAATGTAACAGGAAACAGAAACCAAGGGGAGAAAAAAGAAGTAGAGAACAGTGCATCCTTCCATTTTAAGGCACAGGCTGTACAGAGTACCTCATCACAACCCCCCGCAGGCACACGCACGCCCAGAGTGCCTTCACACCAGCACGCCTTCTGCAAGCAGCAGCCTGCTGTAAAGATACCTTAACACAAAACCCGACAAAGGGAAAAACAGAAGACAAGAATTCAAAACTTACCTTTTCCAAGATGAATTTGTTTAGATAAGGCATATAACCCTGATTGGAAACTGGTCCTTCATCATCGTCCCTGAAGTGCTCTTCCAAGGCCACCGGATCGTGGGGAACATTTAACACTGTGCACAAGTTGTGAGAAAGGACCTAAGGACAGAAGAGAAAACAGTGACACTGCTGTTGGCCTTAACCATGCTGCGCTGTCCTCAGACACCTGCGTGTTTACAGAAGCAGTGCGATCGCAGAAAGGTCCGTTCCTGCAGAAGCTACCCTTTGTGTAAATATGCATTTGAAAACCTGGACAGGCATCCAGAAACACCAAAGTCAATATTTACAGAGTGAAATTAGATAGTTACGGAAAACAACCACAAACACCTAGCCTTTGAAATTATGTTTACTGTCTAGTGAAAACAATGAACAAAGAAAACAAGTCAATATGTACCTTTACTTTACAAAGAAATGACCACTCAAAGCATTAACAACAGATTTCTCTCATCTGCTTGCTTTTGGGTTACTTAACATTCACCACATGTTTCAGTGAGCAAAGGAAAAGAAAAGTTAGAGAAAGGGGAAGGGTTGGGGTGTGCTTCTCAAATTCTTATTTTAAAACGGTATTTGCATGAGTTATATGAAGATCTTAACACCCACTGGCACTCGTGTCTGTTCTTGTGAAATGACCTTCAAGAAGAGGCTACACACTTGATTAGTTTTACGGAAGTACTGAATTATTGAAAACTAACTGGTAGCCAACACCTCTCAACTTCTTCAGCTTGGGCCGAGTTTTGCATGCACAAACTAACACCTCCATACAACAACAGGAAGGCAGAGCCTGGGTAGCAGTCACTCCTGTGCCACCAGCACTCTCCTATGAAAGGCAAAGCACCATCCCTTTCGCTGTCAGGTCAGCCCAGTAACACGCTGCCCACTGTGTCAAACACACTCTCAGGACATCTGTCCTTGGCATGATGCGGAGTTAAGCCTCAGAAGACCACGTACCAGCTACAGGAACATGGTTAAGGATTTAACTTCAGATCCTCAGGAATGGTCACAATGCCACACACTTTAAATATCTGGGCTTCCCCTCCCCAAACAAAAATAATGTACATTTACTCTGCATGTCTCCTTATCTTACACAAGAAGAGTCTTAAGTGCTAGTCAGCGTAAAACTGTACAAAGACAGCACAAGATGCAAGTTCAGTTCAGAGGAGAATTCCTCTTCACATACCTCAAAAGTTACACTTTCTTTCAGTGTATTTCCCTTCAATCTATCCGCATTTTTAACCACCACATCAAATTAAGTATTTGAGTCCATGTGATTTACATGGGGAGAAGGGAAGGTACTGTCATGCGTGTTTCCCCTTCTATTTAAGGCTTAAGTTATTTATAGAACACTGAGGGATTCTTGAATTTCTGAGAGATAAAGATGATCTCAGTTTTCCAACCAGACCAGTTGCTAATATTGTAACTAAAAAAATAACACGCAGCTAATAAAAATATAAAAGCATAACTGATTTAAGCTTATTACCAAAATAACTTGAAAGTCTCAGTAAAACACTTGGCTATCATGTCTTTCTACATGTTTCTCTTCTCCCTTTTTTGGCTTTCTTGCTGTGTTTGGGCTGTGACAAACCCAGGTGGTTTCTGCTTCAAGCAACCAGTCTACCAGGAAAGAATTCCACTTTCAATGATTTTCTAAGATCTGCCTTATCTGGGATCTCTCCTGTGCCCAGCGCTCCCTTTTCAGAACTCAGGAAATTCCTCGGCGCCTGCCAAAGCCTGCCATTCTCTCAACACGGCCAGGCGCCAGCTGGGTTCTTCACTTGCAGGGTAAGCCTGAAGAATTCTGCACTGAGGTCTCGGCTGGGTTTGTTCTTTCAAATCACATTATCTGCACCATGATATACTCTATTTTAATGATCAATTAAAAAAAAAAATCTAGCTGAGTATTAGGTTAATTGGGGTACGAAAAATCGCCTTGCCTCGCAGAAGCTCCATCAACCATGAGGAAGCTTTGCACCACTAAGGATTATTCTTCCCCGCGCCCACAGGGTTGCTAGGCAGCTTTTTCCTTCACCATTTACTGTGCTCTGGATGCCACATTTAACAATCCACCTTCATGCCAGAGCCAACTCCTACCCCAGACCAGAGACTCATCAGTGTGTTGCGGCAAACGGGTACAGCAGTGGTTCCAAACTGGAGCCCGTGGGGCGGTACAAGCGGTCTGCCACGGGTACAGAGAACCAGTGCACTCTGGGCACGATTATTCCACGTCAATGAAGAGTTTGGTAAAAAAGATGCCTAGTGGTGCCCAGGCAATACCGGAGGTGTTCTGTTCCCTGGATGGCACAAGCAAGCTGAGCACCGACGGTTGTTACAGACTTTGGATTTACTTAGACAAGGCTTTGAGCAACCTGGTCTAGTGGAAGGGGGGGAACTGGATGGTCTTTAAGGTCCCTTCCAACCCAAACCATTCTGTCATTCTACTTTATTCGTGGCCAGTCTCATACTGCTTTACCTGGAGTGCAGATCTCCAGCCCAGCTCTACTCTGACACAGCTGCTCCCCTCTGAGCTCCCATTTTCCAAAACTTTAAGCACCGTGTTGAATTCTTACAGTCTGAGTAGTCCCATTTAACCTCGTCCATAAAGTGATCAGTGTTTCTAAAGGGAAAGGGAAGGTCTGCTAGACTACTTACTGCTCAGCAACAAGAATTTGGCGCAGATGATAGCAGGAGCATTAACCGGGCAGACTAATCCTACAGCAGCTATTGTCAGGATCTACAGTACTTTTCTCTTTTCCATCTTTCAGGGGGGTCTTCTTCCTCCCCTGTCCCTTTTTAAGATTTTTAAATGTTGGCACTGCAGATCCCTGACAGCTCCATTCAGTGGCTTCGTGTGAATTCATTCCAAGACATTCTTGGCTCATCTCTCCCTGACATCCATGTCAGCAGCTAGCCAGCCAAAATAAGACTACTCACAAGTACATTCCCTTTTCCTCTTTTGACCGGTGTGGAAACCAGCATCATATATGCCCCTTGTCACAGGCACGAGGTCTTTTCAACCAGGGTACATCTTAAGCATAGAGTTTCTTGCATCACAGCATCTCCGACACACGGTTTCCTTACCCACCCAGGCAGCAACTGCCCTACTCCGAGTCTCGTTATTTAACACCGGGCTTAGTGCAGTAAGCTCTTTGCCAGTGGGATGAGCGTATTCAAGCCTGGCCTCCACCAGCTCAGGTTCAGCTCGCACTAGTGCCCTTTGCCCACATCACCTCTCTGTTCCTTCCCTTGCTCCCTTCTCCCTTAGGCACTCACAGTCCCCTCGTCACCATTTTTCACAACCTCACCCTCCCTCTTGCCTTCATTCTCAGCATGCCCCCTTTGGCCCCCAGTCACATACTGGTGTCAGTCTGCATCCATCCAACTGCCAAGGGAATTTGCCTTTCTGCCCTGCGGCTCCCAGCCCTCAGGAAGCGCTGCCAATAAACGTCCTCCATCCACTGCGCCTTTCTTCTGTATCTCCCTTGAAACCAGCTGACAAATCCTGCAGGACAAAGGTTAAATGGGCTGATCCACTGGCAGATGCTCCTCTCAAACCCAGTGTTACGGCCCCATCATCTCCTAATGCCTCCCCTTTTTGGCCTACAAGCTGTCTTGATTTGCCAGCTCTTCTGGAAGAAGGGCATTCCTCCCCTCGCACCTTACAGACACAATTCCTCATGGCCACCCGAATGCAAACGCTTCTGAGCCCCGCTGACGACATCGCAGCACAACACTCTCACAGTGAGTCACAGTGACTAATTTCCTACCATCCTTCCATGCTGTACAAGGCCAATTGTCCAGCTGAGGTCCTGCCCACTCGTCACAGGCTCTCACCCCTTCCAGTGCCTTGCACATTGTTCGAGGTCTTCCTCTCTGTTCAGACCATCCCTCTTGCCCCTGATTACACCATTCTTCCTCTTCCCATCATCCACTGACTTCACATTTAGTAAAAAGGCAAAAGGAACACAAGAGGAACAACAATCCTGTAACACCCCAGATAGGATTAAAGACCAGTTTAAACACTCTAAGCCTCACTCGTAGCTTTGGCCACCCACGTATTACGGGCCCGAATGAGACTGTGTTTTCACGAGGTGCTCACTATCCACATATTGCAGCTATCAGGTCAGGAATACCAGACTCTGAAAATCCACCCCAACGTGGCATGTAAACCAAAACAAGAACAGCCAAAGAACCCCACTGCCTAAGCAGAGACAACGCACAAAGCAACTAAGGAGGCGCTTCCAGAGACAGTGTAAAAACTAACTGGTACGTATTCCTTCCAAGATCCAATCACACACACATACTCCCAGGAGTTTTGCTGGCTGTTAAGTGTAACTGCATTTAAAACCGCACTGTTTCAAGATCCAGATGAGAAGCAGATTGAATGTTGGCACATTACAGAAACTTTTAAAGTAAGTCAATTTTAAAATTGCAGACTGCAAGAAAGATGAAATTGGATTTAAACACAGAAAAGCAAGTATTTGCATGTAGCTCGTGCTCGAAGCACAACAGCAGCTGTAGCTGCATACACAAACTTTGCCTTCAGCTTTGCTGTATCAGTGCTTGAAAGTGCTGAAGCACACTGACAAAATGATTGTGTCCATATTTAAAGGTGTAATTTAAGAACAGAAGAGACAAATCTTTTTGCTGATGTAGACAAAAGGGTAAGATCTGCAGCCAGCATTACCAGGACAACTTCTGAAGATTACTGATTAGGCAAAAGAAATTTTTTTAAAAATCAGTGCATACTGGAGTAAGACAATATTAAAAATTACACAGAGGACTGATCTGTCTCTTCTCCCAGCAGCTCAGACAATACACAAAAGATATAACTGGATAAAAGACATCCATGAAAGCCTTACTACCACAAGCAAGTCCTAGTTTTTCCTCCAAGCATTTGTTGTTTCTCCAGACTACAAAACAGATCCAATTCTCTCAACTCCATCCCTTCATTCTAGATGTTTTAAACCCAAATATGTGATGCAAGCCCTTCACAGTAGGGCCTCAGCTAAATATCACGCATTTATTTTTCTCATAGTATTCAATGAAAAATATTTATTCTTATAGAAGGCTCCAAGATCACTTCCTGGTAGAGAAACTACAAATCACTCTAACCACCAACACGTTATACTTAGGACCTTCTGCGTAACAGGATGGCAATACCTTATACTGGATTATGCAACTCAAAGATCCACTGTCAGTCTCCTTACTGAGGGAGGAAGAGTTCAGCATTGTTCTCAGAAAACAAATAGTATTTTACCGTATTTTTTAACAGCAGAGGCTTCACTACTAAACCTATTTTTCTAATGCCACAGATCTCTACTAACCTGCTTATCTCCAAGCCTCATCTCTCCATTTTATAGGGGTGCTATGTCTTCCTCGAGTAATGTGGATGAGGGATTGTGAAACAGCTTCATAGTACAACATAGCCCTGTATCAGTCAGACAGAACTTCGGTTTTGCTGCCCTGCCGACCCCTTCCACTGCACCCGTGTGGGGCTGCAGCCGTGACGTACACCTCTTCTCCTCGGTGCGACTGTCATTCTGACACCACATTCACCATCTGCCACAAAAAGCCTACCGAAAAGCACTGCCTACCCCTTCCTGTGTTTCCTGAAAACTAACTCTTGGTGGCCACAGGAGAAGGCAGCAGCCTCATTTCAGACTTGTTTCTGCATTCTCAGATCCCCCGCTTGACGCTTCCCTCAGGAGCCGTCAGATCATGAACAGAACTGCACAGAACCACGTTTTTTTCATCCCTTCTCTCTCACAGGCAGATAGAATGAAACACCAAAGCTGTTTAGGAAGGTATTTGATAGGTAATGAGGGGAGAAGTTTAATTTCCCCTCTTTTTACTTTTTACCTTTTTAAAACACAAGCATTTGTAGACACAAGGCTCTAGTAAGACAGCAGAGCATGACAAGACAGGGAAGTACACCGCAGTTTGGAAATACAACAAATCCACCCAGGTCAGTCAGTGACCTTAGAGAAGTGATGCCACTTCCATCAGAGCAAGCCAGCAAGCGCACCAGCATCCTGGCTGCTTCTTCAGCCATGTAATTCGCCCCAGTACCTGTGCAACCACGACAGCTTCTCCACCGACCACCACGACAACACGTGCTGCAGACACACCTCCAGGTACGTGCACTGAGCACACAACCCGCGGCAGCACACACAAGGGGTGGCAGCGTGTCAGGAAAACAGGATTCCTTCAAAAAGCAGGAAAATGAAAAACCACCTCCCTGCAACGTACTTCGGTTACTCCTGCAACACTAACACTCACTTTGATGACGCCACCTGTAAAGACCTGGGACCTGCACATGTTTTCAGCTCGAGCTTGCCACCAGGTCTGGCCTCTTGCCCGACTCCTGCCCCACAGTCACTTCTGACCGAGTCAGGCTGCATCTCAGAGCCTGATCTGCCCAAGCAAAGAAAAGGAGAAGAGAAACAGGCTGCTTGCAGCATGCTGCTTGCTGTGGATGCTTATTACATAATGCTAAAAACAAAGTCCATTAGCTACCAACCACACTCGGAAATACCGCAGCACGGCCACTCTCACTCGTGGAGTCAATCCCGCAAAAGGCGCAAACTTCAGCTCATCATTGTCGCGGCCCACAAAACTCCAGCACTCAGTACAAGGGCTCACAGTCTGAAACATCGACAGGTGTTGCGTTCTTATTCAAAATATTTATTTAGCCAGATTCCTGTTATTATTCCCAGGCCAAGATGGTCTCATAAAGCGAGGCCAAGACGGGATCGGATTCAGCGAGCTGCCTGAGAGCTCTTTTAAGAGTACAAACATTACTTCAGCGTATAAGCTAAGGAAAGAATGGCACAGTTGGAGCCTCTTGACTAATTCTCCTGTTTATATCCAAATAAGAGAGCACTGTGGAACCTCGCTCTCCCCTTGGCAAGCTATGAATTTCACTTGGACGCAGCCAACTCCTATAGATGGGACCTTGTGGCTACGCCACAAAAGATTTTGGCCAGAAAGTGTACCAAGAACACAGGGTTGAAAGCAGAGCAGAAGCACAGCAAGGGTTTGTGCGCTGTTATCTTGGGGAGGGTGAAGCTCTGGCCTGGCCAAAATGGAAATAAACCTCCTTGAGCACGAGGAAGGGCCTGTTCGAGCCTTTTGTGGGACACACACATCCAGGAACCACAGCAACATCCATGTGCCCAGCAACAGCCTCACTGGAGAAAACGCAATTTATGCCCCCCCCAGCAGGCTTTGAACATGGCTGGCGATCTCCCCTCACCCAGCCCGGAGCACGGCCACCTCAGCTGGCCCCAGACCCAGCACCCCCATGCCCAGGCAGCAGGTGGGACAGCCCCGGCCCATGTCACCAGCAGCCCCTCGCGCCACACCGGGCCCGGCCCCAC
>NW_010269609.1:0-3719 GCF_000690775.1 Eurypyga helias
CACTGACCACCACTCTCTGAGTGCACCTTCAGGTGGTCCTGAACCTGGTCCTCACTGACCATGGGTGGCTCTCCATTCTCCCAATCCCTGCCCTTGTCTTCCGTGACTCTGGTGGTATGGCTTGTGCCCTTGACAGTGAAAAATGAGGCAAAAAAAGCATTGAGTACCTCGGCTTCTCCATATCCTCAGAAACCAGCTTTCCCATTTCCTTCTGCACTGGGCCCACATTCTCCTTGATCTTCCTTTTATCCTCTATGTACCTGTAGAAGCCCTTCTTGTTGGCCTTGATGTCCCTGGCCAGGTTCAATTCTGTCAGGGCTTTGGCTTTCCTAATCTGATCTCTGACCTCTTGGACAACTATCTTACTTATCTTACATATCTTACTGAACCCATACAAGCAGTAAGTTGAAGGCTATACTGACAAATTTGTATAGCAGGCCTTAAAATGGCCTCAAACAACTTGGTGATGGAACTACAGTCTGCTTTTTAAAATGCTGCATTTTTAAACTTCAAAAAGTTTTAGTTAAAATGTAACAGAATAGTAAAAAAAAAAAAAATAATTAACTGGGTTCTTCAAAAGCTTTTATTATTTCAGTACTCATGTCATGATTTACTGGGAAAAGGATGCCCTCTGTCGGTCACAGCAGAAGTAATTGCAGAGATAATCTATTGCTATAGTAGAACTGCATTCCCAGTGTCCTGCCTTGTAAAAAAACCAAAAATCCCCCCGGTTCTGCCAGATAGCAATTGTTTGATCAGTTAGCGCTAGTCTTCCTGTAATTTGTGGGGTAGGAGTTTCCTCTGCTTGTCTTTAGAACTGTGCAATAGAAAACAAATGTTAGGGAATAAAAATATCTGCACTGTTCCTCACTCTGCCTCAGTATTCCTGTTTCCATTATGTTCCATTATCAAGGAATGAAAAGTATGGAGAATGTAACAGGACCGTGCATTTGGAAAACTACTATCTTTCCCATAACTCATTTTGCATAAAACTTTTAACTTGAAGTTGTATTCAACTATATGTTACTTTCTGAAGTCCTATTGTTAATTTATAGAAAACATAAGTAAATTTTCCTGGCAATATAGTGAAGACTGAAATTTCACTATGGCTCCAGGAGTTTTTCTTAGTTTTCTACCTTCCGTGACCAAATTGTTGAAAGGAATTAATGTTGCTACCTCTGAGAACAATTTGCTTCTGTAACCACTGCTGCATTAATAGATTTTTCTGGTGTCATGTGCTTGCTTGGTAAATGCAAATATCTCACCAGGTATTTGGCTTGATGCCTTCGCTGCTTTAGAAATTCTCTGGAGATTGTTTTTCTGATTAGCATAATTATGCTCATTTTTATTCTTGGTTTACTTTCCAAATACTCAGACTCAAAGCTACTTCCTGCTTGTTCATATTTTGTAGATGATTGTCTGGTCATAGGACGCTTGTTTTTTATGGCAAGATTGCCATGATATCTGATCAAAAGAAGTAGTATTGCAATTCTGCCCCATGTCCTAGAATGGGAACGCTCTAGGGAAAAGGTTTGAATGTGTTCGATTTAAACCACAGTTTCTTTCCTGCGTAACAAGAACAGCTTCAAAACATCAGAAACAGTAATTAACTCCTTGCAAATCTGCTATAAGTGATTCATGATATTTGCCCCCTCCAGCACGATTATCTGATACCAGTAAGAGACATATCTTCCTTGTCCACGGATCTATGACCACGATATAATGGGATCTATATTAGGAATTGGTAGTTCATAGCATAATGCTTTGGATCATAAGGTAACCAAAGCTTAAGAAGTTTACAAAAGCTTTACTCTGGAGGGAGGAAAGCATTCTGTACTGGCAGATAGAGATGGGCACAGGAAAAAAAGAAGCCTGAGTCAAATTCTTGGGAAGCTTGAAGTTTGTTTGAAATAAAAATAGTTTTAGGAAAATACGATGTGGTACAAGACCAGCACTGCTTGTAAAAAAAACCCTTTAGTACAGGGGCTGCAAAGGGGATGTTATTATTGATTCTGAAGGACTGTCTTTCCATTCCTGGATCTGTTAAACTCAGATTTATCCTTAGGACATCTGCCTAGGCCTGAAGGAGCATTAATTTTCCATTTAGCTGAAAAAAGGGGAAAGTTTTATTAAAGTGAGAAAGCTTCTAGTAGGCAAGAGACAGAAGCATGCTATTAAGTAACCTAGGAAAACAAGTTAAGTAACACATGGTTTACACTTACTGGCACACATTTGAAGCTTCCATTTGCCCACAAGCAAGCCCCAGATAATGCAAGGCAGCTCTGCTCCAGGAGGCATTTCCTGCCACGTCTGTGGTCAGCAAAGCTGCCAGGATGGCCTGGTGGCTCTCCAGCACGTTCACTCTGCCAGCATGGAAGACCCCAGATCTGGTGACCATGTAGACAGGCTACAACTGCCACTCAAACCCTCTTTGGGGAATGAACTACAGGTATTCTGCGGCGATGACGAAGGGAGAGAACAAAGTTTCTGCAGGTGCCAGCTGATGACAGGACTATGTTGAATGATGAAGTTTTAACACTACGTTCTGAAACCCGTTCTTTATTACAGCACTCTACCATTACTTCATTGTACACACTGCTGGTGTATTATAATACAGTGTTATTGTAGAGGAAACTGTACAATTTCCTCTATAGATGTAAATATTTGGTGGAACAAAGTCTTCCTGACAAAAATAGCATTAAAGTATTCTCAAGCAATTCAGTGTCAATAAGATGAGATAATGTTTTCTTAATGACTTGCTTTAAAAATGGCATAATGATTTTCTATTTAAAGACTTGCTTTAAAGCAATAATGTGTCTTATAAAAGATTAGTAATTATGAAGCAAACTGGAAGAATAAATCCCCTATATGGCAAATAACATACCCACCTTTACCGCCAGTGCAGGCAAGCATGCCCTGCAAGCACAAACTTCCACATCTTTCTTGCCTTGAAGCAGCAGCATGTGAGCTCAGATAAACTGTCATAAGAAGACTTACTGAAAACACTATTCTAAATTCTTGGTTGAAATGATTAAACACAGCATTCAGATCATGGCTCTAAAAACACAGCAGAGAAATACAGACACAAGTCACTCAGTTCCCCATGCTACAAATTTTGAATCATGCAGTAGCTGCCATTCTATTAGTACATCCCAAAATGTGTGGCACAAATTTGGGGTGTTTGCCTTTTAAACACACATCATCTTATTTTCTCCCCCTCCCTATATTGTGTGAGAAACTTCTACTACTGTTAGCATACATTGCAGCAAATCTAAACAGTGCTAAAAGTTTTATAAACAGCAGTCTAACAGTAAAAATTTGGGTATTTCGGTATTTCATAAAACTAGGTTTGCAATCTTTTAAACAAGAGATGCATCTGCCTTCAAAGTATTGTCTCATCTGTCTTGTTAAATATTGCAGTTTTATGAAGAAAGGATTTTTCTAATTTAAATATTAAAAAAAAGGTGTCAGCTTTGGTACCTGAACAGGAAATTTGATAACTATTTGTGGCAAAAATGGGGAATAAAATCTGCAAGGAAATAATTGTGCTTCTAGATGGTGGGTGTTCCCTGTGTGGGTGAAGGAATACTCCCAAGTCCCTGGGTGTTCATGGGTGCCACCACATCCATCTCCCACCTCTGCCTGGTGTCTGACCCCTTCTGCAGCTGAAATTAATAAAATTTATATTATGGAAATTAATAAATAAAATACTATAATAA
>NW_010269610.1:0-9380 GCF_000690775.1 Eurypyga helias
ATGAGGCTTTGAGCAACCTGGTCTAGTGGAAGGTGTCCCTGCCCATGGCAGGGGGGTTGGAACTAGATGATCGTTAAGGTCCCTGCCAACCCAAACCGTTCTGCGATTCTGTGAAGGTGCGTTCCTGCAGGTTCTGTGATAGCTCTTGTCCTCTCCTCTGCCCGGCCATGGCTGCCCTGCCCTCTCCAGAAAAGCCCACTAGGGGGTGGGACTGCACAGCAGAAGGGTGTCTGCAGTAACAAAGGGAAGCAAGGGACCAGGCAGTGGTGACATGGTGGGGACCTCAGAGCTGCGCTTGGGACCAAGTCCAGGCCAGACATGCGCCTGGTAGGTTCGATCTTTTGGCAGCCCCCTTCTGGGTCAGCCTCTGCAGTGCTGCCCTAAACTGTCTGTAGTTTCGGACGGAGGAACTGTAATCCTGGAAGGGCTTGATTCATTCAGGCAGGGTTTCTGTACTTTTGGGCTTCTTCCCATGTACTTTTTTTGTCCATGAAGAGTCTCTTTCCTTAGAAGCAAGGATTGAACTGACTGAACTGCTGCGGAGCTCAGCCGTGCTGGGAAGGCAGCATTTTGGTCAGGGGACTGTGACCTGGTAAGAAGACAGCAGTGAGCAGAGCTGGCTGAGACGGAGCAGCGTATCACCAGAAAGTATGAAAGAAAAGGTTTTGCTGCAGAAGGCAGCGTGTGCTGGGGATAGATTAAAGCTCTCAACTCTATATGGTGAAGCCCGTGCTGCCTTTGTACAGAGTGCTGGACTCTCTGTCCTCACTCCTGGGAGGTTATGTCACAGGTCTCTGCCTCAGTTTCTCCTGTGCAAGGAGTCTCACCCTTTTGGGACAGTGTTTTGATATCTACAATGAAAAGGTCATTAGACCTCTGTGTTTTCAATTACAGCCTCTGCTGGGGACTTGTGAGCCTGTGTCTTCCCTACTTGGAGTCACAGAGATGGGGCTTTAGCTCCACTCATGAGACTGGCCAGCTGGGTGACCTGACCCTCTTGTTTGCTCTTGTTTCTCTCATTTCCACTGGGGTTACATCTCCTACATAAAGCAAACTGAGATCTGCCAAATCCAGCTGCTGTTCAAGGGGTAACGGATGTGGATTGAGCTGCTGGTCACTGTTTGGCCAGCCTGGTGAGGGTGCAGTCTGCAGGTTGTCATGTTTGCAGCAAGACACATGCAGATTTCATGCGTTTTCGTTTGGAAAGGGATTCTTTCTCTGAGGGGTGCTATGCTGGTGAGAGCTTTGCTGGACAACTTCTTTCTGAGGAGAGAAACCAGATGGACCATCTGAAGCCTAAGGGGTGTGCTCAGCTCCTCCCAGGTTTTGGGTTTCCAGCTTGTGCATTCTAGAGAGGCAAAGCCAGCTGCCACACGGTCTGTTACAGAGGCGTGCAAGGACGAGAGGCAAGATTAGCAAGAGCTTTTTCTCTACCTGCATGACTGAGCAAAACTTAATTACATGTGCTCCCAGGAGAGCTGGATGGTCCTTGTACATGAGGGATGTGGTTTAGGTTTCCTAACAATCTGCAGTGCCATGACAGTCCTGCTAGTCCTCTAACCAAGTAAGTTGCCTCTAGTAGTGACCAGGGAAAGCCGGTACAAGGACTTCGTAGTGAGTTGTTCAAGAAAAAGAATGGTATACGGAAAAGAGACTTGCTACCCCCAGGCAACATGCCAGCTGGATTTTGCCCTGGATTTTCTGCCTTTAATATTTTTAGCCTGTCCTGTTTCCATGCAGTCATTTACTTCTGCCTTTTTTAATGTTGTGAGCTTGACCACTGGGGGGGATTTCTCTGGTGCTTCTCAGGTCAGCATCATGCACTGACTGCTGGGTTTGTATTTTCAAGACTTAAATTTTATCTGCTCTCAGTTAACACCTTCTGTTCTTATCAAACAAGGAGACTAATTGTTCCCTCTCCTCTTAGTAGCAACAAGTAGCCATTTCTCGTGGTTTCAGTCCTGACTGAATCCAGCACACCAGTGTGAAATCTCACAGAGCTGCCCATCAGACATGGCTGTGGTAATAAAGTTTTGAAGAGGAGGCTTGGTACAGAGAGGCAAATGGGCCAGGGAGAGATCTGCAGGCACATTTATGGAGGTGACTTTACCCTGGGATGCCAGGGTGTGCTAGCAGGTTCCACAAGCAAACACAACCCATCCCTGCTACTTGTGCATGTCAGTCATGCATGTCTTACCATTGTGCTGCAGTACAGCAAAGCTCGTCAGGTGTTTGATACGTGGGCAGAATTTGCTGTAGTGGGACCTTCTGCATGGGGATGAAATGGCCATTGCCCACTGCAGAATAGGGGCCAAGATAATGCAATTGCTCAGTGAAAGGTAAGAGTTGGAAAACCTGAATTAAAATATACACCAGGCTTGTTTTTCCCCAAGTGTCTTTTTGGCTACCATCATGTCTAAACCTTGATCCAGGATGGACGTTTTCAGGTAAATGCTTGCAGAAATCATGTTTGTCCCTGGGTGTGTTTATACACAGTATATTGGATAGTGTATGACAAAGTCAAGGCCAGAGGCTGAGCCCTGTCCTCACGCTGGGTCTGTGCCATCGGGTCAGGACCCAAATGCCAGACACACACACTGCTAATTTAATATGACTGCTATTAAATTGGGTGGGACCAGTCCATGAGACACTTGCGTGTCACAGGAAATCACTGCAGGGAAACACTGATTCTGAGCAGAATCCCAGAGGAGGTTTGGGGATGCAAAGTTATGCTTGTCCCTGATTCAGGATGTTTTTGTAGATGTGCCAAAGTCTGGAATTTTATTTAAGTACTAGTTCTCTGCCACATCACTGTGTAAGTGTCCCAACAGCTCACTGACCACAGAAAACAACCCATCTGGAGCTAATTCAAAGTTCTGGGAACATACTTTATTATTTCTGTACCTATCTTGAAACCTATACTGACAGTATTTGCATTGTAACAATTGAACACTCTGCTTTCTCCTCAACATTTGCCTGGTAGTAAAGGTGATTTCTGAATAACTGGAGAACACAAGAGACTTTCCATTCCTCTGGCAGTGGTCACACCTCAGTAAGCTCTATCCAAAGCAAAAGGGAGCTGTTTTTTCCCAGCAGTGCAGGGGAAGGTTTGGAGCTGCAAACAGGTCCCGAGCTGCAAGAAATATCTTTTCGGGACTAGCATCATCCAGGCAGCTCTGGAAGAAAGTTGAGCTCTCCCACAAGTTCGTAGGTACCTCTTTGAAGATGGTGATCTAGGGATGAAGGCACTCGGTGTTGTGCTGAAGGTCACACACGATTTCTGGTGGAGTTAAGGTCGTTTCACTCCAGGACATGAATCTGACAAGTAACTCTTGTGCAGAGGAGAGTCGACACAGATTCTCACCCAGGTGCCACTTTCCTTCAGGTTCTTTTGCCTGTAAAACAGGTAAAACATCCTCCTTCCATTTTAGGAGCAGAACATATGTGATCATCAGCAGGAGAGAGTATGCTACCAGCACCGCAACGTGCATGAGCCGTGGGGGCCTGACCTCGGCCACGAGACAGCTCAGCACAGGTGAAAGGAGCTCCGCTGACAAAGTGCAAAGCAAACAGAGGAACTGGTGTGAGAGGACACCAGCATGAGCAGAGGGTGTGAGAAATCGAATGATCACATGTACAGACAAAAGATTTTTCAGGCCAGCATGGGTAGCTGAGAAAGACCGGGTCACACAGTGATGCTCTTGCGAGTCTCTTCCTGTCAAGCCAGGCATGGAAAGGCATAAAGGCTCCAAAGAGAGGATGAAGGAAATTCAGATTGACACACACTGAACCCTGAGAGGGGAAGACTGCCCTGGGGGAATCTTGGATGGAGTTCTGTAGAAGTGAAGCTGAGCTAGCAAGGAAACCTGGCAGAGGCAGCTGAGCTCGTGTTCTGCCCATATCTGCAGGTCTGCTGCCTCACACCCAGATGGCAGCTCCATGAGCACATCGGTGGGGGCAGCGTCTGGTGGGGTATTTTTGGGCAATGCCCAAAGCTGAAGAAATCCAGCAAAAGGCTTTGCCTCTAACAACCAGCCTCTCTGCAGCAGGTAACAGGAACAGAGTATCAGGAGAACTGGTACGGTTGTTTCAGAAGCTGGATGGGCTTTGAGCTACCAGGTATAACACCCTCTTAATAAAAACCTGAGTCCCTGCAAGTAAGAGCAGCAGGTATAGTGCAACACGTGTGTGACTGAGCAAAAGCCCCCATGAAGAGTTTGTCACCGTCAGTCACATCCCTGTATCCACCCTGAAGGGTGACAGATCTCCATATTAAGTCATTTAACGGACACCCACCAGTCTGAAAAGTCATTCACTCTCTTACACCGATTTTTTTGGATTCCTACAATTTGAACCTGACTCTGCTGGTGGCCTCTTCCTTCTTCTCTGCCATTTAGTTTCTAATTTTGAAGAAGCACAAAAGAGGGATTTCAATTCCTTTCTGAATGCATACATGCAAACTTGGTAATGAGTGTATCACATAAGCAGTGTGGGATTTCTCTGAATGGACTGCATGGAAAAGGACAGATCACTCATACTTCATACAGTCTTAAAGGCAGAAAACCCTGCTGTAAGTGCTCTTTAAAATCTTATGTGATTGGATTATTCATCTGTATGAAATGTGTGAGAAATACAGTGACTTTCAGATAATTCAATTGCAGGATAATTTCAATTTCTATTTAATTCAATCAAAACTCCTGAAATAAACCCATTTGTATTCTTGAAAAAAAACCTCTTTTCTCTCTGTTTCTACTGGGCTGAGGTAGCTGTAATGGATTTTTCATTTAAAGGCCACATCAAGGCTAACTTTTATACTTAACGGTCAATGAGGAAATACTCACACACTTGTACTACTAATTTCTGCCTAAATTTATAACATTTCCCTGTGCAAAGTGAGTCATTATAGAAGAAACCCTCAAGTGCAGCCGAAGGATTTTGGTGCACTTCCCTGCTGAGCAGCAGTCAAGCTAACACTTCCTGCTCATTTTGCTCAGCGTTCCCGTTGTGGGGAACGCCGTGGCTCTGGGTGAGACAGGCTGTTCGGCACAAGCAGGTTATCAACTCGAATCCTTGCTGAGAAGAGACCAATATTATGAAAAACACGAAACCATAAGGAGCTCAAAGGAAATGAAGGTGTGAAAAGACAGTCCACCCCTACACGCTGAGCTACCCCAGCATGGTTATGTCAGGGATGGCCGGGAGATGCACAACTGGTGACGCGCTGGTTTAGGGGTGACGGGATTTACTGGTTCCAGTCAGGAGGAGTGGAAGAAACTGGGGCAGGAACAGAGGAAAGCTCTGCAGAGCACACCTGGGTTGTTTTCAGATATAAATGAGTGCCATTCATTGCCTCTGTGCTAGGAGAAGGGGAACAGCAAGCAGGCTTGCAAATGGCCCTGCCAGGTGGCGGGAGCATCAGGGGTCTGAACGCAGCAGTGTTCCCCCACCGCGACACGTTGGCATTTTAATTTGATCTCTCCTTCTTGATCTCTTCAGCATGAGGCTGAGTTTGGTCTTAAGAGTCCAGTGGTGAGAGGGAGATGTGCCACAACAGCAGATCCCAGAGCAGGCTTTTGTCCCCACCATCACCCCAGGGGCTGCAGCCTGGCTGTGTTTGCAGAGGGGCGATCTGGATGGGCCAGAGGAATTTTAATCCTGAATGACTTCCACATTCCTTCCAACCTGGCAAAGGATTCTGCTGAGGCATCAACTGCCTTGTCCAGCTCAGCCTGTCCTGCATCTGATAATTTAATTGAGGATTTAACTGAGGAATTAATTGAGGCATTCTGTTATTTACCACAACATAATCAGTCAGCTTCCCAGAGCCAGAGCTTTCTAGTCCTGTAAACAACTGAATGCCATCAACCTCCTCTAAAACCCCTGGAGTGGTAGGAGCTAGAAACTTCAGAGACAGTATCCTTTTGCAGGCCTTTACTCCCAGTGCCTGCCTAATGGCTTAACGGTGTTGCCTGCAGCTCGGGGGAGAAAGTTCACTGAGGAAGCACAACTGCTGAAAAGTTTTTTTCCCTTCATCCTGCAGCTGCAGCTGAGTGTGCTGTTTAATAGATCTGATTCTGGCGTTTGTCTCAGCGTCCCAGGAAGATGTTTAGAAGATGATTTTCTTCTCAAAATGATACAATGGCCAGAGAGATTTCTATCTTCATTCAGTGCATTTATGGAAGTCGTAGCTGTAATATGTAATGCAGCTGTGAGGTAATAACTTTGATTAAATTTGAGTTCCTGAACTATAATGTGTAAACAAAAAAACCTTAAAAGGATTATCTATAAACCCTAGGGGCTCATTCTGGTCTTACTCAAATTGGTGTAAATGGGAGTAAGGTACTAGGATAATCAGGGGACAAGGGGGCAGAAGCAGGTCTCACTTTCTTGCCTTTATTAGACTTTTGTAGCCAACTAAAAAAATTTGTTCAGAGCAAATTTTTGGATCTTAGCTTTCCTGTTCCCTAAATTATAAATAGTACACTCCCAGGAACCTGGAACAAGCAAAAACTCAGAATTTACCAGGTCTCTGCCATGCTAACTTGCCAGTTTAAGATGAAGATTTCTACAAGCTGACACCATGGGTGTTTCATAATCATTAACAAAACACTCAAAAAAACCAAACCCATTCCCTTGTAGATAGGACATTATTCAAGTTGCTAAGAGGCTTTTCATACCTAAAGCTGTGTCGTCCTTCTAGCATCACAAAGGTCTTGCTTTTCCTGCCATGGGTTCAGACACCACTCCCAGCTATATGAATTTGAATGATCCAAAACCATTTTGTCTCCCAGAAACTGATAAATTAAAACCTTAAAAGAATGTTTGTGGGGTCTTGTTGTGAGCCTCAGCTCAGGTTGTAGCCTTGATGATTTCTAATGGAGTGTCAGAGGCTTTTACCTACTGAAAGTGAGACCAGACTTCTCATGGAGTCTCAAAGCGGAAGCTCTGCATCTTTGTCTCCACTGCTGTGGGGACAAACGCACTGTTGTGCATGTTGGCACAGTCCTGGAGTGATGGGAGCCTGAGATTGCATGAGGCCCATAAGCATCACTGGAGTCTAGTCTCAATACTGCTTTATCTGTCTCCCCATCTCAAGACAAATCAAGATTTTTCAGGATTGTGGGACCTGGAAAGCCTGATCAATCCAGGTTTCTGTGCAATGACAGTCACAACATTTTACTGCAATGACACCCCCTTTCCCCCATGCCCATGTGGTACTGGCATTGTATATCAACCAGCCCTTCCCTAGACCCCAGACTATGCCACAGTACCCCTGTCCCTCTAGGTGCCCAGACACAATTCCCTCAGCTCCCCTTTGTCTCCTGTACCACTGTAGTACCACCACATTCAACCCAGGGACTTTGAGCCCCCCTTCACTGTGCTATGACCACCCCAAGGCTACACATGTGATAACAGACTGGCCAGGACATGCATGTTGGTTGACCTGCAGACTGTTGCCCAGGAGAATGCAAAATCTTCAAGATGGGATACTTGTATCCTGGCCAGGTCTTGGTTTTTGCCTTCACATGAAGTTAGGATCTTTGAGACCTCTTGCTCTCTGACAAAATCGACAGACATTTCTCAGCAGGTCAATTGGGACTGACAGATATCCCCTTGAATAGACGTTACTGGACTACTCCCACAGTTACACATACGTCTTGATACTGTAAAACTTTTCTTTTACTTCTGCCTTTCCAAAGGTGGTCCTGCAAAGGGAAATGCAGCCCTGTGTTCCCTGAGCAGGGAGCATGTTTTTCTGTTCAGCATGGACCACTTGCATGGTCCATGAGAGGCTCTGTCCCATGTTCAGTACTGCAGGCACGATGCCTCTCAGGGCATCAATGTCTGCAGAGCTGTGGGAGACAGGAGGTGTCTTCTTGTACCAAGTGATGGAGTGGTTGTGGTAGAAAATGGGCTGCTGGACTGGGCTTGTGGAGCTGAAAGAGTCAGGGGGCATTGCTGGCACAAACTCTTTTCATATTCATCGGTTGTTGCCTTCTCTCCCCACAGATCTGCATCATTTCTGCTGTGGTAACCAGTGATGTCTGCTGTGCATTAAGCTTACCTTGTCCAGCTTCAACCCATGGGAATGTGCATGAACATCACTACATTCTCACTCCTCAGCGCAGCTCTTCCTTTCCAAGTACCTAGATGTCACCAGCTTTTCAATCTGTGGTATGCAACCAGCACCTTGGTTATCTTACTACATTCATGGGTGGCCAGATAATAACAAGGAAAAATGCCCTAAAGCTAGAAAAGGTGAAGAGAAGTGCAACAAAAATTATAAAAGGTCTGGAGTGTCCTCCATCTGAGGAGACCGGAGCAGACCAGCACCCATCCTCCATGAGAAGAGGTATTGAAAAGTAGGAGAGGTCTCTAAACACATAAGCCACCTGAAGAAGATGAGTAGGGAATGACCATCTATTGTTTCCTGTGATACACAAAGTAAAAAATCCCATTGATTTATGGCAGGTTCAGATCCACGGAAGCGGTATTTCCTTACTATTCTGTATTTAAACTGGAGAAACTTGTTGCCAGACTGATCTGCTGCAGCCTGATCTCCCATGAGAAACAGACAAGCAGTCTTGTAGAAACAGAGCAAAAGTAACAGAAATGTATAGGACTTTGTTTACAAGCCCAGTCACTTCACATTACAATTATGGACATCATAACTTTTATCTTACCAAATAATGAACAATTAGATTATCCTTATCAAGGATCTCCCATCACAGCAACCTACCACAACCTCTGGAATGCTGTTCGCTTCCATTTTTCTCTTATTGGGTGTCAAGAGAGCCAAGACATCAGCAAATGGGATCAGACAGAACAGATCTGCTCTGTCAGGTTTTAAGGATCAAAAGCAACTACGAACCTTCTGAAACAGAGAAGCTGGGACCTCAATATTTTATGCTGTAATGAGCTGGTGTTGTTATCTATAATGCCTTTAGCACGTGCACAATGTATTGGGTGATAGGTTGATAAATGCTGCTTTCTGAGAGCAAATTTAATGACAGTTAGAATGAAAAAAATTGTCTATGTAGTTTCAAGGTTTGCCCATTCTTGTATCTTTAGAAAATAAATAACAAGTCTTGATGTGATATTCTTAAATTAAAGAACTGATGCTGGCAAGGGTCCTCCTACAGAGCCAGATTTCCACATACAGCTGACAAAAAGTGCCTTCACTCTCCAGCAAATACCAAGTACGAATAAATTCCTAGGAGAGTTAACTCCAAGCAGAGGCAGGGATCTAGATTGCTGTTCACCATGCAGATCTGGATCATAGAATCATAGAATGGTTTGGGTTCGAAGGGACTTTAAAGACCATCTAGTTCCAGCCCACCTGCCATGGGCAGGGACACCTTCCACCAGCCCCTGCTGCT
>NW_010269610.1:9470-9769 GCF_000690775.1 Eurypyga helias
TTCCTCCTGATACCTAATCTAAACCTCCCCACTTTCAGTTTAAACCCGTTACCCCTTGTCCTGTCACTACAGGCCCTTGTAAAAAGTTGTCCTCCCCAGTTTTCTTGTAGCCCCTTCAGGTACTGGAAGGTGCTATAATGTCTCCCCAGAGCCTTCTCTTCTCCAGGCTGAACAAGCCCAACGCTCTCAGCCTGTCCCCATGGCAGAGGGGCTCCAGCCCTCTGATCATCTTCGTGCCCTCCTCTGGACTCTTCTCCAACTGGTTTGGGATTCCAACCAAAGTTGTAATGTCCCTGACC
>NW_010269611.1:0-6380 GCF_000690775.1 Eurypyga helias
GAGGTCTTCTCCAACCTTAGTGATTGTGTGATTATACACCCGCCGGTGGATACGCACTTTCTATTGCCAACTATCGCCCCACGTAACAACATCCTACAGTGCAACACCAAAACCTTCTGCATATCTTAACAGAATGAGAAAATACTTGTATTTAGCAACCTGTATCCCGGCTGGTATTGTAGTTTTCAACTGATCAAATTAAAATGTCCCCATTTGCTTTCTGTCTTATCATTAAATTCAGGCAGCTTACCTAATTTGACATCTCCGTGGTCTGTCAGTAGAATGTTTGCACCCTAAAACATAATGAATAGCAAGTTAAAATGCTTTCTCTGTTATATTTTTCTGCATTAGAATGTTTAAGATAAATTTCTCCAAGTTACCTTTATATCTCTATGCATTTTGCCCTTCATATGCAAATAAGCAAGACCCTGGAAATAAAACAGACACAATTTGTCAACGTACTACAAAGCCAGTCGTGTGTAACAAAAATTTAAATTACCCCATGTATGTTATCTGAAAGTGGAGATATTTGAGATTTGCAGATAAGAGGTAGGCTGGATTCTGCTCCTTATCTCTCCCAGCTCCAGCCCACACACGCGAAGGCTCGTTTAAACCAGTCCCGGCGTAACATTTTACACAGATACGTGTGTATTTTCAAAAGAAACCTCAAGATACATCACCTTCTCCCCATACTAAAATTAACTGTATTTTTTGAAGTCCTGAAGGTTTCAACAAGCAGGTGTTTAGCCTTTAAGCTGCTCTTCCAGCAGTATGGGTTCCTGCCCCAAGAAGAGATCAGGAACAGAACTGCCAAGCAGATTAGGTTGCGGGCCTACACCCCTGCCTCCGGCAGTGACCAGTTCAGCCACCGCTTCAGGGAAAGGTGTACAACCCCCTCATTCTCCCACATAATTATTCATGGCTACAAAGAATGGGGAAAGAACAGTTCCTTTAAGAAACGAGCTGCCTGCATCACCTTGTCTTGCATTTCTGCAGCTACTAGCAATCAGAAAACAAAAAGAGAGTTTTAGTCATCTGGTTGCAGTATTTTTCCTCTACAAACTGTTAGGATTTACTGCCACAGATCAAGCAGGCAGTGTAATATGTGCCTTCCTCCCCCTCCCAGTACTCAGCTACTGACCTTTGCTTACTAGGTGTTAGCTGGTTACTGCAAGGAGAGTCAAAAATGTGTCCTAACCAACTGCTGCGATGAACAACGGATGAAAATAGCCCAGACACGGTGGTGACAGCCCGCGGTGGAATTAGCTCTTCCACAGTTTCCCTGAAACCCACAGGCTCATCCCAAAATCGGGAGCAGGACTGAGTTTTAGTATTTTGGTCCTGCAGTGGGATGCACACACATGTGCTTGTCTGTGCATCCCACTGCAGGACCAAAATACTAAAACTCAGTCTTTGTGTGTAAACTCCTTTGCAAATCACAGCTCGGAACACTGCTCTCTCAGTGATTTTAAGCAAATATTTGGTGCTACATTATTGAAGTTTCTTGCTAATTTTTATTTACAACATGGAAACTAACAGATTAACCCTGGTGAACTGGTTTCAGCTAGATTCCCGATGCTTCCAAGCGTAAGCGGCGGTACTACAGCGCCGTCTGAAACCATCTTCTCTATCTGCTCTCTGTACGAGGAGCAAACACCTTATTGTTTACCTGCAGGAGTACAGTACCTGCAAAGTTTCTCTGCATACATAGGCGATTTGTAGCTCTGACAGAGGTCCTGTTACTGAAAAAAAAGATTAAAAAGTGGAGTATCATCTACAGAACATACGTAACACCGCGAAGCAGCCAAAAAGCGGTATCTCCGTGCAAGAGTTACATCAGCTGTATTTTACACTGAGCTGAGCCGAGGGGTTGGTTTGCTGGTTTTACAGAAAGGCTTTTTGTAAAAAACCCAGCACGGTAACAGAAGACAACACCCACAGCGAAAAGTAAACCTGTTTTGACAGAAATCTAATTATCATTTTACAAGAGACTTCGTAGTAACGTCACACCCTGCATCCCAAGGAAGGTATAAAAGAATGAGTGATTTCTGCTAATTTTTTAATGCTGGAAATGGCAACGCTCTATATTAGGGGCCTATGGGATTTCGACTTGTTTTAAAGCTATTTGTACTAACCAGCTGCAAAATAAAGCAGAAAGGTATTCAGCAACTCAGTGTTATCATTTACAGGCAGAGCAAGACTCTCCTCCAACAACTCCAATAAATCCTACAGAATCAACAACTCTAGATGAAACCTCAGAGGGGAAAATAATAATAAGACAGTCGTACGGTATCACACAGGAGCAGGAGGAAGAGTCATTTTTACCCTTCAAAGATCAATTTTTGAGATTTCCCAGTGAAAACTGCTTCCTCACACCACGTGCAGTCTCCATTATCCAATTAGTGTGATTTCTGATTGTCAGCTTTTGGAGAGCTCTTTATCTACCCCGTCAGAATGCAGATCACCTGCTTCTGCATACGGCACTCAGAGCGTGGGCTGAGGGAAGTCGAGGCACTGGGCAAGCTCCAGTAGCTGCAGGGCTGTCCGCTGGAAGAGCTCTCCACCAGACTAACCCCCTGCATCAGCCCCCCAGGCATCGTGGAGAAAAATAAACAGTGTGACGGTTGAAAATAAAATAAAACAGCCTAGAATGACAGGATATCAGCCCAAAATGACAGTCACCATATTCGAGAAGCGCTCTCAACAAAACCTGTTGAGCGTAGCTGAAAAACACTGCCCGTGCCCTAAGAAAAACCACGCAGCGCCAGGCCAGTACCAACCATTCCCTGTTAGTTTGCTTATTGCGGATTTTTCTTCTTCACAGAAAGCTTCCAAAAGGTACAAATGTTAAAATAAGTTCCAAAGTACCATGGTAAATATCTTGGAGGGATCCCCCACCGCAGTATTCCATGCATATCCACAGCTTCTCACGGCTAGCAAGGGAAAGTTAAAACACAGGCATCAGAAGCTGATCGATGCGTATGTAGAACAGAGTTAATAATCATCATTTCAAGCAGTTTTGATCGCTCTTTGTTAAGGATACACATTCTGATACACAACTACTAGGTACAGGTTTTACATGTTATTAATAATCGCGGTATAAATTCTCACCCATCAAAACGCAAGTTTTATGCCAAAGTCACTGAGAAGCTTTTTAACATTATCAGACCCAAAAGGCGTCGCGTTAACTCTGATGTCCTAACTGCATAAAGAACACGCAGAAGGAAACCTCAGGTTTATCTGCTAGCTGCAAGGTTACATTAGATAACACACTGAACTAGATTAAAATCACATCTAAATTAATTGTATCTGAAATTATATCTAAAAAACTCCTCATGGCCCCCAAAGAGGGTACTGGGGATTTGGAAATTTAGCCATTTTGTTCCAGCTGAAGTCATAGAATCATAGAATCATGATTTGGAAATTTAGTCATTTTGTTCCAGCTGAAGTCCATTTAGGCTGTACAGATTACTTAAAAAATGCAGCCCTCCAAGAAAACTAAAGATGAAGCCTCGTTAAAAAAGACCAAGCAGGCAAAGTGGTGATATATATTCCCACAGAGCCAACTGAGAAACAGCACAGTTCCACGAAATGGAAAATATTCCCCAACTCTCTGTTTAATACATAGAATCGTAGAATAATATTTAACGTGTGCAGGTGAAGATGCAGCCAGCTGGCATCCCCTTGTTTCTGCCTCACAGCGTGTCGCATCTCATACCCCAGAATTAAGAAAAAATGTTGTTAGCAGCAGCTCAGATGTAGTGTCTTGCTCTCACAGGCCACTGGCCATACTTCCACAGCACGCAGACTGATATCAAATCCAGTACCTAAAAGCCATCCTGCTCTAGGTAAATAATAAGCTTGCTTTATATTAGAACGGATGAACGTTTCAGGTCTGCCCTGCAAGTCAGCAGGACTGGATATGCTGCAAGATTCTCTAGGGGTTCTTTCTGTTCCTAGTGATAAAAATATTCCAGCCTTTTGGCCAGCAGAGAAAACAAAGTATTAGTCACGTTTTTGGGGTTTTTTTTTTAAGCCAACTGGGAACCAAAGGGAATTCAGCCTAGAGAAAAACACTGAGAGGGGATATAAGTACTAAACCAGATGGAAAGAACCAGCAGAACGCAGGTATGAAAAGCAGGCTTACCTGAGATAGCTCCCAAAATAGGCGACTATGTTGCAGTGTTTGCATTCTTTAACCATATATATTTCTTGCTGTATCAACGAAAAGTCATCTCCTGAAAAACAGGAAGCAGCCACAGTTATATCACACACAACTGAGGTTTGAAGAGGTCTGAAAGTGTGCACGTAACTCTCAAAACCAAGACTTGGATAATTGCTAAGCCCTTCATGAGGGTTTTCCAACATGCCAGCTCGTTCAGCACCGGTTATTTCCACACACCACCCCTTCCACTTCTATTCCTCTCCGTGTGCTTTGCGCCAGGCACAAATACTTCTTGTGCCACCAGAGAAGGGCTGGTGGTGGCCTGAACATGAGCCATCAGCTAAGAAAGCTCAGCATCCACCAAGCGTGCTCGGAAAAGGAAGCAAAGGGATCCCACAGCGGGATGGGAGCACGTGAGAAAACCCCAGAGTAGCCCCAGTAGAGCCGTCGGACAGCCCCGGCTGGAGCTGCTCTGGCTTTACCGGGACATGGTGCTCACAGCACTCGGGAAGGGAAAATCCTTGTGAGCTGATTCCAGAGTCCCCGGCCTCCAAGCAAACAAGATCACATACCATAGGCTCTTTTATCAAAGTATCTCATTGCTGAATGGCTCTGATGGAGCATATGGCCTGCACGCCCACCCAGACACCGCTGACTCAGTCTGCAGCACCGACTGCCTTGTTACGAGTGCGTCTTTGGGTGAGGACAGCTACATGAGCACATATTCTCATGTTCTTACAATATGTTAAAAACATATTATAGCCAGAGCAACAGCCTAGCATGTCCCTGCCACTTTAAAAGGGTAAAAGCTAACGTAAGTCTAAAAAATGAAATTTTCTAGATGCAATCAAGCAAACTAAAGTATCTTGAGAGCAAGAAAAAACACTGGAAGACTTCTAATAAATCACACAGAGAATTTCCAAACGGAGGATGTTCTTCCTGGAACCTAAATCCCAAACACCGCAGCTCTGCCTCCTGGAAGCTGAGGGTGGTCTTAGACCCAGCCCAGCGCTGGGGCTCCTCGGAGGCACGACAGGATCAGCCTCAACACCAGCAACGACGTACCAAACACCACCAGCACAGGCTCACAGCCTCCCTGCATGCCAATCACGCACATTTATATGTTACCACCTTCATTATTCCTTTGACACGAACGGTAACAGCTTGCAGGAGGTGAAAGAATTTAGATAAAGGTTTTAGGTAAAATGCTCCTCGTTACGGTAGCTACCATGTCCTCTCCAGGTAAAAATTGCTCTGTGTGTTTACTTTTGTGTACAGTTCCACCAGTAAAAGTTATATCCTAACAAAGTCAGGGACGAGCAACCCGGAAAACACGTACTGCCTTGTACTGCTCCCCTCCATTCATATGGCTTTGACAAGTCCAAGAGGTCTCAAGCACTGCTGTAAATTCCCCTGGGCAAACCTCCACGTGTTTATTTAACAGCGTAGCTCATATGTCCAATAACCTCTTTAAAAACAGACGGGTTTATTGGCTGTGCTCTGAGGCATCTTCCCTGAACATCCGTGTCACCGGTGCTGCAACCGGCACTGATGTACAGCCCCGGGCATTCACCATCCCTTCGGAAACCCTGGCTCTCCCTATCTCCAAAGACAGTAGATCTTTGAACAACAGGCAAAGAAGTGGCAGTTTGGTACAACAACTTCCCAATGATCTCAGCCCTTACACCTTGAAGGGAACACGCACATACAAACACATCCCTGACCCATTTCAGTAAATCCTCACAGGCTTCTGGAAGTTGAGTTTTAGGGAGAAGCACTTCACCGGGGCAGGAAAACATCAGCAGAAGAGTTTCAAATGGCAAGAGTCTTTTTTTAAACACAGATAGTATGTTTTTTAATAATGAAAACAAAAAAAGTGACAGTTTCCATAAATTTAGCAGAGATTTCACACCATGCGTGCTGCATGGGTTACCTTCCAGGTACAACCTGGCTTGAATCATGCACCGTGCCTATAGTTGATTACTAGAAACAAAGGATTGCTAAGTTTGAATCAGATGGATTCATTCCATCTTATATTCATTCCATCCATCCATTCAGTCAGTCAGTCTTATGTTGGGTCCTCAGCACCAGAAGGACACAGGAGCTCTTGGAGTGAGACCAGAGGAGGCCACGGAGATGCTCCGAGGGCTGGTGCCCCTCTGCCATGGGGACAGGCTGGGGGGGGTGGGGGGGGGGGGCCGGGGGAGGGGAGGGG
>NW_010269611.1:6441-13936 GCF_000690775.1 Eurypyga helias
ACAAGGGGTAACGGTTTTAAACCAGAAGCGGGGAGATTTAGATTGGACATCATGAAGAAATTCTTCCTGGAGAGGGTGGGGAAGCACTGGGACAGGTTGCCCAGAGAAGGTGTGGATGCCCCATCCCTGCAAGTGTCCAAGGCCAGGCTGGATGAGGCCTGGAGCAACCTGGTCTAGTGGAAGGTGTCCCAGCCCATGGCAGGGGATGGGACTGGATGGTCTTAAGGTCCCTTCCAACCCAAACTGTGCTGTGATTCCTCTCATTTCTCTACAAAATTCCCCAAGAAGAATTGTTGAATGCTCACAGGTAACTAACTGGAGCATTCTAAAACTAGGAAGTTTTTCAAGAAGGTCAAATCTAATAAAGTTTGGAGGCAAAAGCCTCCCACCACACACTGAAGAAAGTACTGTTTTCCTCTACCTTACCAGCTGTCCAAGAGTCCAGAGCATCAAATGCCAAATACCCAACTACTCTCCTTAAACTGCCATCTTCCAAAGGAACAACCTTTGATTATGTCAGGGGCGGCATGTCAGAACAGTTAAATACTGTCACATGTGAAAAGTGGGATCAAAGAGCATTCCCATAACAGCAAAAACCCGCAGGCAGCAGCCGGGATTGCCTGTCGATAACACATCCTCGGGCTGCCCAGCGTGGAGCAACAGGAACATCAGCTATAGGAACCATGACTAATGGGGAAGGAAATTGAAAATTGAAGGAAATAGGGTGATTTGGGTTAGAAAAAGACTGACAGTAAAAAAGATAACAAACTTCATGCACATAAAAGATATCAAGGGATGAGGAAGAAGGGATAATCCGTTCTCCAGTGTTATGATAGGACAATTAGCAATGGGCTTAAATTGCCTTAACTTACATTCCCTGTGCAGATTAAAAGCTGTTCCTACCAGAGGAACAATGCAGCACTGAATTCAAAGGGATGGGAAGCTGTGAAATTTCCCACCAGTGAAAAAAAACAACGGAAACCCTGAACATGCACCCACCAGGAGTGACTGAGGGTGATCCTGCCTCTAGGAGAGGGAGACAGAAAATGACCTCTTGATTGGCAATTAATAAATGAAGCAAATATGCAAGAAATGGGGCTACCTACAGGAAAAGGGGAAAAAAAGAGGATTTGGAAGAGGAAAGGGGGTGTGCAGGCTGAATGCAGACAGGGAGCTGACAGAAAAGCAGCAAACAGATGGAAAGAAGAGAAGTATCCATGAGAAAAATTTGGCTAAAATATGTAGAAAATGACCCTGAAAGATCAGACACAGAGATAGGGGAGAAGATGTATAGTCGGTCAAAGACGACAAGAATGAATTCAAAACAAAGGAATTCAGAGTTTCCAGGCAGCTGGAGTATTAATCTTGGCAAGAGACACTGGAATAGGGCAAAAATTAAATACCCTTGGATAGCATGAAAGAAAGGAGAAGACAGTAAGACAAAGAATTTGTAGAAAATACTTCATTGAGAGGGAGACAGCAAGATAAAAAGAATTAGAACAAAGGTGACAACATATCCATACAAAGAGACTTTCATCTGGTTTAGTCATCAGAGATTGCTTGATGCTAAATAACACGGAATTGGAAAAAATGTACTTTTTTGTCTCCTCACATGTTTGCAATTACGGGTTATGTGGCATGCCGAGGAAAAACGTCGTTTGGGGAGCTGCCGTAAATCACACGAGCCGCGCGGTGAGTCACTGCGGCGCGCTACCATTATGTAGTTTTACCTCCGCAGCGAGACACGCAGGACACAGGAGCGGTACGATGGAATACTCTCCTCCCATCACAGCCCGCAGGCGAGGGCTGCTCTGCCTGGCACAACCAGCTGCTTGTTCCCCGGCACAGCCGGCAGCAAAGAGACCGCTGCGACGTGCAGCCATATCATCATGCGATGGGACAGGATTGGATTTCAGAAGCTAAGCAAAGTAAGGCCTGGTAAATTCAAAATAAATCCATATTTAAACAGGAGATCATTGAGAAAATTGATGGCCTATTAACACTGGTTAATTACTCCATTTGCAGGCGCTACTTCGGAACTGGCACGGATAGAGGTCCTGCCAAGTTGTCCTGGATGGAGAGCTGGGTCTGCAAACCCCGCCCTGCGGCACGGGAAGGATCTGATGGCTCTCACTGGTGCCTATCACACAGCGTTATGATGTCTTCTGAGCATGCCTGACCTCGGTGCGTTTTGAGCAAGTTTACTCCTGGCCATATTTTCGTGTGCTCCACTGATTGCTTTGAGTGGTCCCATCCTCCGAAAAGATGCTCAAAAGGTCACTTCTCACAACTCCTGGGTCAGCTGTGCATCCCTTTGTTGTCCCGAAGGCTCCTCAGGGAAGGAATTCACAGTCACTGTGTTAAATCAGTTTATTCTGCATTATTTCAGTGCTGCATCACAGGGCTGATGCTGTGCGGGAACAGAGGGAGGGACAGGCAGGCAGCGTCCAGGGCTCACACGCAACTGGGAGGAGGGAACTGACGGCGTTCGGAGACACGCATGTTGTCCCCAAAGGGTGGGACAGAAGCACTGGTTAAGAGGTCAGATCTTCAAGGTGCCAGCCAGCCCACCACCACTCCCGCCCCGAGCCAGCGCCCTCAACGCGCCGTCCTCACGGGCCCCAACACGCCAGACGGACACGTCGGGCTGCCCCGAGAAGGTGTGACGTGTGCTCTGAGCCTCGGTTAGGTAGTCTGCAGACCCAGGATTTTTGGCACTGTAATTAACATTTGTTACTGGGAAGCGTGATGTCGTTTAGCAACGGGCGGACACTGCCGTACGGGATGCTGACGGACGAAGAGCAGGGTCACGCCACCGCTGCTGAGCGGGAACGCTCTCACTGTACTCATACCAGCAAGAGACGTCACCTCCTGAGCTACAGAAGCAACTACCCCCTCTGCTGGGACCATTCCCCAAGGGGTTTTATTTCAACAACCTGAGTTTCAGAACAAGGAGAGCGACAACCCTGCAGAAACCATTCGCTCAGGTTTACAAGCTCCGCAGCCAAGGAATATCCATGGGTCACCAGCTCCTCTCCATGGACTTGCAGGCATTGCCGTGCTCCCCAGTTCTCAGTGACTCACTCCCAACCATCTTCCTGAACCTAGTGAGCATTCAGCTTCTGCTGATGAAAGGGATGGCTTTCCCAGTGTAAGGTTTTGCTTAGATTGGAGTTTGCTGCCAGTCTTTCGCCTCTACCCTCATTCAGTTCATTCCTGAGACGTTTTCCAATCCCCATTTTAATAGCTTGACGTGCCAATGACTGAACAGCAGCCCCAAAATATTTCTGGGAGAGTGGAGAGGGTGCAAGACATCACTGCAACATCCCATCCCATCCCACACACATACGAAACTCCAGCTTTCTTCACCACCCTGCAGACCCTTGTCATGCTCTACTGACCATTTTTAAAACTGGGCACAATCCTTTTAAAATGTCACATCTTTAACGAGGAGAATAGTTTAAGCCGCGCTCCAGCATCTGAGCTGTTTTATCCATACCTCCTTTCTTGGGATTCCAGGGAACCTGCAGTCTGACAGAAAGAATTTAAATTCCCCAAACGTGAAGCTCAGAAGCTCCATTCCAAGCAGGAAACAGTTATTTGGAAACAAAGATGTTTCCACCAGCAGATTTTACTGCCAGGCATCTAGCTGCCAACTGCTAACCACTGATGGTACTGATTATCTCTCCGCTGATAGAAGATCTTACCGATGGCGATGTGCTGCGGAGTGCCTTGTCAAACATCAGAACAACTTCCCTGTGTCTCTTCTGCCCTGCTTGGATCCTATTTATCAGCAGCCATGTCAACACACAATCCGTATTTCTTAACTCTCCCATCGCTTTCCCACTCTCTTTGCCTTATCTACTTACTGTCGTGCATCTTGGGGTTTCACAATCCCATTTTCACTCTCCCTTCTCACCACTGTCACCTCACTATTCCGAGTTTTCTCTTTTGACAAATGACGTGCCCTCCCGATTCACCCTGTCACAACCTGCCTTCACCCCAACTGTCACGCTCCACATGACCTCCCAACTAAAATGTGTCCTCTTTCAGCCTCTTTTCTACTCATTTCCTCCCTCCTTGCCCCCGCACAACCTCTTCTGCTGGTCTTCTTCATCAAAGGAACTCCGTGTTGTAGTGCAAGCTCGCACTACATGGAAACACAAGCTCACCACTCCGGATACCTGCACTTCTGAAAGAAGAACAGCAGATTACAAATGTTTTTCAAGTATGCGGAGGAAAATTAGACCAGATTTCACGAAGTTACATTTAATTAAAATGCTGGGCACTCGACATCAGACCACACTGTCTCCGTTTTGCTCTGTGTACGCTCTGCGGGCAGGCTGAGAAGCCTGGGGGAGCCTGCGGCAGTACCACTCAGGACGTGGCACGGCACAAGGCAACGTCCAGACTTTAACAGCTCCGGCACACGTGGAAACTCAGGCGTTCAGCCCTGGGTAACTCCTAGACAGATGCAGCGGCGGCATAACGAGCTGCATGCTCCCCTCTCCCGACCGCACGGCGTTGGTGTCCCGCAAGCAGTGGTGGTGCCACGGGAGGTGGCAGCCAGCAAAGAACGGGAATCAGCAGCAAGAGCTCCCGGCAGTGTCTATCAGCCGCAGTTCAGTGCGTAAACCCTCTGTCTGTTTGCACGGCCGCGCACGAAGGACATGATCCCAAGCCCGACCAGGTTACGCACCACACGGCAGCGACGGTGCAACAACACCGAGAAGTTATTTTCGTATTTCTTCGACCCCAGGCGCTGCCAACAGTTCAACCCCTGCAGGTTTAGTTTAAATAAACCTCGGGCTTGTTCTTCTCCATAGCTCACAGCATCCCTAGGGAATTTATTATGCAGCGAATAAGGCTGCACTGCCAAAATATCCTTCTTCAGTTCCCAAAACGCCCTGGACTCCGCTGTGCTGCAGTCGTGGTCCAGAGAGGACCAACCTCCTCGGCAGCCTGACTCAGCCCCGCAGCGGGGTTCCTACGTGGAATATCGATCTCCACAGCTGAACCGTGAGATACAAAACAAACACGAGGAAGCAGACTTGGCTTTGAATTACTGAGCGCTCTACTACACACCTCTGGGTGGCTATTTGCCCTTGTACAAAATCCCTCAAACTCTTCCAACTCCAGTTTAAGATCCAACCTGAACTAGGTAACTGGCTATTTCTGGGTTTTACAGGTAGCTCGGATGGAAAACCAACATCGGACCAAACTCCAACCAGCAACGAGACTTCTCCTGTAACGCTGCAAAAGGTAGAGCGCACAACAGGTTACTGCCAGCCCTCCGGGTACCGAAGGGCTCTGAGGGTTCTACTGACCGTTACAGCAGTATTTACAATGGACATTAGGAGATTATTTTAAAGTATTTGGTTTATTACACTTTCCCAGGGAGAAAGTTCCGTGGCAGAAAACTACACTAGCAAATAGTTACCTCTTTGTATCGACTCCCCTCTCTCGATTCATCTGCTAAACCCATAGAAGGAAGTGGCTTTAGTGTTTCAGATGGTTTTGGCTTCTACGCTGCTGAGTACCGTTGGATTAGTTTCTGAAATAGAATTGGCTCCCAAATTATTTGAAGCATTTGTACTCAGTGAATGCTGGGAAATGACATTGGCGTGCCATAATACTTTTGCCTAATGCTCTCCAAAGTCTATGCCAAAAGAAAAGCAAAAAACACTATTTTGATTTGAGCAGCACAGCTTAAGTAACTGTGGTAGCAGACCTAGCGTACTGCCCCAAAATGCAAATACATTACTGACAGTAACTTTCTACATGGAAGAGTTTATTTCCTCTGTCTGGAGAAATCTGATGAAATAAAGTATGTATTGGCGTTGGGGTCTCTGCTGCAAGCCGCAGTCCTTTTGCTACCAACTCACTCGCTACCTGTGGTAGATGAGGAACTAACACGAACAAACCACAATTCCTCCCCGCCCGCCATTTCAGCAGTTTTGCCAGGTCTCCCAAAACACTGCCATCTCACTGTGTGCCGTTCCTTGCAGCTGTAACCCAACGCATTCCTCACCTCCTCTGGGCCACTCTTTGCTTCGCAGGCTTTTGTCTTCTGCTCCCAGTTCCCCCCTCTGTGTATTAATCAAGCGTTGAGCTTTGAGCTCTTATTTTTCCATCTGCTAATTAATTCCCATCTATGAGCCTCCTCCTCTCCAGAAGATGGTGTATATAAACCACAAGCCTATTTCTCTGGTGACTGACTTAGGAAATTTATTACCAGCCTTTTTCTAGTCGTGCCCTACGGTCTGACAGGAGCTTGTGCCGGTGGTCGGAGGGGCTGCATTCCCTGAGGGACCACCACACCTAGCTGCAACAGCTTCTGATGCTGGCCTGCTCTAGGAATTGATGGTGTTCTGCAAGCACAGTCCAACAAAGCTATTCGAAACCCCTAAAATTAGTCAGAACATTGAAGGGGGGAGCAGATGAATTTTTTTTAACCTGGAAGATTTTGAACAGCCACATCTTCATGCACAGTAAGCTCCTACAGTCCAGCTGCCCTGCAGAGGCAGTAATCCCAAAGAACTGAAAATAAGTAAGTAAATAAATGCTATGAACCCTCCTTAAAAACAAAAACCGCAGCAAGATCTCTGCCAAGAGGCTGTGGGTGTACCTGCCACAGGTGGAGACCAGGCTGGCAATGTTTAGAAGAAGCCATATTTTAAAAAAACCCAAAACCAAACTAGAAGAAATCACTTGCCTGTGCCAAGTCAGAGCAACAACATAATGAAACATGTAAGACATGGTCACCAGTGCTAACTCAGCAGTGGCAGCTTTGGGCCAGTCTCGTGCTTTTCACTGTAGTGCAAAGGCAGGAGCTGTTTGGGCTCCGACAGCTCCTGCTCTTCCCTCAGCTCTCACGGCAGAGCATTCAGGCTCTGCTTCAGTTCAGCTTTCACAGCGGTTATTCAAATTCACAATAAAACCCAGACCTACTCCATTTGGCTCAGGTGCAGTGACACGAACGCTCGAGGAAGCCTCTGACTGCACTAGCAACAGGTTAATACCCTCCTCTTTCTGTCACTAAGGCATTTCTCTGCCCTGCTGTAGAGCTGCTGGGAGATAAACCCAGCCATAGCTCACTCTCCCCAGGAGGGATTCCACTGCATTTAACAGTACTTAATTAGTCTTACCACTACATAAACCCAGCCCTGGTTTCCTAAGGAAAGGTTAGTAGCCACAGTCAGCAGAAGGCAGTGGTTTTAGCTCCCCCGTGAGCCTCCCTACACTTCTCCTACCTTCAGCCTTCAAAAACATCTCTTTGGCTGTGCAGCAGATCGCAGAACCAATCTGCATTAAAAATTAACCCTGCCCTGAGTCAGGTATGGGGCCCTTCAGTCCCACATCCCGTCTCCAACAGAGGATGCCAAGGACGTATTTAAAACCAGACCGCACAGGGATGCTTCCCCCAAACACCCTCCCCACTTCCAGAGGTTTATGGCTCAGAAAAGTCTCTCAGTGCCTGGAGGGGCTACAAGGA
>NW_010269612.1:0-12237 GCF_000690775.1 Eurypyga helias
ACCAGCACCATTCAACATCTTTGTTGGCAACGTGAACGCTGGGATCGTGTGCACCCTCATCAAGTTTGCTGATGACACCAAGCTGTGTGGTGCAGTCGACACGCTGGAGGGAAGGGATGCCATCCAGAGGGACCTGGACAGGCTGCAGAGGTGGGCCACTGCCAACCTCATGGAGTTCAACAAGGCCAAGTGC
This sequence comes from Eurypyga helias, assembly GCF_000690775.1. NCBI lineage: Eukaryota > Metazoa > Chordata > Aves > Eurypygiformes > Eurypygidae > Eurypyga > Eurypyga helias. The sequence continues at coordinate 194 of NW_010269612.1, forward strand.
AAGGTCCTGTGCCTGGGTTGGGGCAATCCCAAGCACAAGTAGAGGCTGGGTGGAGAATGGATTGAGAACAGCCCTGAGTAAAGGACTTGGGAGTGTTGCTTGATGAGAAACTCAACATAAGCCAGCAGTGTACACTGGCAGCCCAGAAAGCCAACCTTATCCTGGGCTGTATCCAGAGAAGTGTGGCCAGCAGGTCGAGGGAGGTTATTCTCCCCCTACTCTGCTCTCGTGAGACCCCACCTGGAATACTGTGTCCAGCTCTGGGGCCACCAGTACTTGACATGGATCTGTCCAAAGGAGGGTCATGTTCAGAGGGCTGGAGCACCTCTTGTGTGGGGACAGGCTGAGAGAATTTGGCTTGTTGAGCCTGGAGAAAAGAAGACTCTGGGGAGACCTTACTGCAGCCTTCCAATACTTGAATGGAGCTTACAAGAAAGATGGAGAGGGACTTTTTACAAGGGCAGGTAGTGATAGGACAAGAGGTTATGGCTTTAAACTAAAAGAGGGCAGATTAGATATCAGGAAAAAATTCTTCATAGAGAGGCACTGAAACAGGTTGCCCAGAGAAGTTGTGGATGCCCAATCCCAGGAAGGGGTCAAGGCCAGGCTGGATGAGGCTTGGAGCAACCTGGTCTAGTGGAAGGCGTCACAGCTTATTTTTTAAAATAAGCTGCCAAGGGGAGGCCAGGGCAAGAAAGACTTTTGAGTGTCTCAAATTTTGTAATTTTTGAGTATTGCAGTATTATCAACAGGGGAGTAAAAGAAGACCCACGAAGGAAGGTATTTGTTCGGATGAACACACAGTAGCTCTGCAGGCTTTCTTTGAACCCTCTCATCCTACACGCCCTTGCCTGCTCACAGCTGCATTTGAGGGAGGGAGCAGCACACTCACGAGCAACCGCAGGGACATTTTCTCCCAGTACTCTCTCCTTTACTGTCATCCAGTTCCCTTCCTTCCTCTTTCCTGCTTGATGATAGTTCCCCCTTGGTGGCTGCTGCCAAGCGCTCTTGCCTGCTCACTGCCAGCTCATCTCTTGACTTGTAATCACGACTAACAGGGACAGAGAGAAGCAACTTGTGCCAGCTTCCCGCCTCTCGCCCGGCTGCCTGGTCTGGTGCAAGGCCAGTGTAGAAGCAAACAGCATTGGAACAGCAGCTGCCATTGCTCCCAGGGCTGCCAGCCGCCAAGGCTGACCTGCAAAGCATCAGGCAATGTCTACTGCCAACAGCTGAAAAGGAACAGCAACATTTCTTTTTTTTTTTTTTCTGCCTCTGTTGATTTGAATTGATATGGAAGAAAAAGATACACTTTAAAATGGTTGTTTGTGCACGGAGTTTAAGAAAAGGTATGCGCATCTCAAGACAGTGAAGGTAGTTAATGTAGGAGAGCCGATGTGGTAAGCAAAATGGACAAAAAATGTTCCACAGGCATTCTCGTGTACGCTGAAACCTGCTGTAAGAGTGCCATAAAACATGTCTCATTTTAAAAGGTGAGATAAAAATAAAAGCAAGATGAGAGGTAAGTTATTTTAATTTATTTTAACAAACTTAAGTATATATAGCACCTCAAGAAAATAATCTAGTCCCCATTGTCTGTGTTTGTCTGTGAAGTCATCGACTTTCTGAAGACACTTAATTTCACAGTGGTTCCCTGAAAAGGAGGAAAGAGTAACAAATTACTGAATGATGGAAAAATGCAAACTATCATGGGAAAAGAAAAACCATGTTATCTACAGATTTCCTCACAGTCCCTAATGCAGTAACACAAATGCACTGGGGAGAACTTTTGCACTGGGATGCAACTGTCCATGCTAATGACGCACTGGACACAAACACTGCAGGGGTCTCAGAAAGTTGTAAATTTAAAAGTGCAGTATCAAAGCACATCAGGAGGAACTTTTAAAATTAAAGTCCTGCCATAATTCCGAGTTTCATTATTATGATGGATTTGAGTTGTACATTTAGCTTTTTTTTTTTGGTGTGTGTGTGGTATGTTACTTTTCTTCCTTGGTTTACAAAAGTACAGCAGAAAGTGTAGAACTGGTATGCAAAGGCCTGTATTAAAACCAGGGTAATTGGTGATGAGGTGCAGCAAAAGATAAAATGGTCAAGTGTGACTAAGACTGCAGCTACAAGATCACCAAGTGCAGTATGAACCCCGGGAGAATGAAAAGATACCAAGCAGAGGAAAGAGACAGTATCCGTCTCTTGGCTTTTCTTCTGAAGAGCTAAGAATTTTCCTTGACAGCAAAATCCCTGTGGCTAAATGGGATTTATTTTCCCCATTATTTTTCCATAATTCAACCCCTTAGATAAGAAGGAAATTACTCTCTAGCACCTGTCACAGGATGAGGTAGAAGCATATAAACACGTCTATGTGTTTTGGAAAAAGTTCCTGAGGGCTAGACAAAAATACTACTTACCAAAGGAACTTATAATTTCAGATTCAGGAACATAAAATGGTGGGCCTGAAAGAAATTGGTTGAAGCTAATCAGAGAGGAAGGAGACAAACCTTGACACTGCAGCAGAAGAGCCAGCCCCATCACTCCCAGCACCTAGCCCGCAATCAGGCCCCAGTATGTAGCACCAACGGCAGGGCCCAGATAACACCATGCTCAAGAATGCATGGCACCTTGGTGGGCCACCAGGCACCTTCAGGTGTTGCTGCTGCATCATCTCCAGACTGCACCAGGGTGGCTATGTGGTCAGAAGTCATGAATGTGCCATGGATGCAAGCACTCTCAGTGCACAGTGGGAATCCGGCCAACAATTGCTTTATACTAGAACAGCGTAATTAAAGCTAAAAGCTGAATAACCTGGGAGGAGGAGCAATGAATTAAACTATTGTTGCTTATGATACCAAGACCTATTTTTTTCAGGCACAATTATGCTGAAGAGCCCAAAAGCAGCAAGAAATCTCTTTCTTTTCAGAGTTAATAATTAACACAACAACAAAAAAATTCAAATACCTCAGACGTTGGTATGTAATAGAAGTTATAAAAGGAAAAAGGAAAAAATACTTTATGATTTCACAGAATTGCATCTCTTTCAAGCATATTCAGACCGTGGTATTGGCTGGGAGAAGGCACAAGATAGGCAACATGTTGGTTGGCAGGTACTGGATAAACAGAGTGAAGCAAATGTTCTTGGGAGTGCTTCAAGCTCCCCGGGCCACACAGGATGTTACTCTAAGCATTCACTCTTCCAGCTTCATTGTCATAGCCACGCTTCCAGCTCCATTTTTTTGTTAATATACCATGTCTGTCCTCCACTTACCCTTAGTATGTCTGAATGGTAGAGAGAAAGCAAATTCAATCTCAAGCTTGGTTGACGTCTAAAGTTTTATCATGCAGTTGCATTGGTGTGGTCAGCTGACAAAGCTATTCTGATAAAACACCTGGGGAAAATACTAATATATATACCACATCTATCTATATACAATTTGTATTAAAGCATGCAAAATCAAAACATGAACAGAAGTGCAAAGTTCTCACCTTTGTGTTTGTTTGGATCATATGAAACTGTAACGAGGAGATAAGAAGAATTTTTCTCCATTAGGGTAATCATCAAACTGACATAGCTAAAAGGAGAAAGTTATATGTTATTATTTTGGAACTGTACAAACATTCAAGCATAGCATTCAAAATATTCAGCAAAAGAGGTAACGTATTTCTATGCACAGACAACTTGAACTGAACTGCACAGAAACTAAGCAAAGCTTAGTTTGAATTTCATGAGCATGAAATTCATGCTACACATGAAAACACCTCAAATAACGGTTACTGTTTACTCCTCATAAGCAAGGATTTATCTTTTTATGCACAGTCATCTCAAATCTTACAGACAAGACACAGTATTCATCTGCCACAGTCTGGAATACAGTACACAATACAGTATTGATATGTTAAAATTGTTGTGAATACAAGACTGTATCTAATTAAAAAATACTGGGGAGAGGGTCAAACTATACTTGGGCTGGCTACAGGCAAGAGCAAAAATTTGGAATAATGGCAACTGAGGGGAAAAAGAACAAAGAGAGAAGCAGATGGGGTGAAAAGGAAATAATAAAATTCAGATGAGACTTGCAGCTCTGTTTCTGCTGGGTTGCAACAAACCACATACTTTCCCACTAAAAGGCAGGGTGGCTTCCTGAAGGAACCTCACAAACCTAGAGTACAACACTCTGCGACTGCAGATGATGCTTGTGGAGAAGAAAAATGTGTGTAGGTTACTCCTTTAAGTGAAAGAGGACTCACTGACAAGTGGCAGAAAGAAAAATGTGTGTCACTGCATACGTTAGAGAAAAGACACTAACAAAGCAAATTTACTAACCGTTGTCTGTCACATGGATTCACAGCTACTAGAGCTCCTCTGTCCCAAACCCCATCAAACTTGCCAACTATTGAGCTACGGAGAGAGGAAGAAAACACTTAAAAATACTAAACCGGCACCTTCATCTTTATTCAGATACTTCTGTGAAGTCACAAGGGTTCTCCAGTTAGCTGTCCAGATTCTCCACTACCTTTTTATTATAGTCCAGCATATTCATGGTCCAAAACAGTATAATCTGGAACCCAAGAAATCCCCCTGGTACATGACCCTGTTGCAGTAGTAAAGAGGTGCTGGAATTGCGTGGCATTTCCCCATCATTAGGGGCTGCTGAGACAAGGTGGGGAGGAAGGAAAATAGCTTAAACACATTTGGGCTCTAAGTCTGGCATTTTGGCAACCACACCCTGCCGCGCCCATTGAGGCAGCACTAACACAGGCTCGGCACGCCAGTAGCCCCTGGCCACCTTCTAAAACCCACGCCTGGTTTCAAACGTGGGGTTAGGAGGTTGCATCATTGCTTCACTATCCTTGAACCCAGCACACACAGTAATTTTAGACACCTCAATTCCCAGCTCCATTCCCAGGACATTTACTTTCAGCTCACTATCTGTTTAATGTTAGAAAAGCTAAGTCCCACTGCTGCTTGCCTCAGTCTAATGCTGCCACAGGCATTATTTTTGCTCCTGGATATGCTGGCAGATGGCTTCAGTGACCACCCAAAACCTGCAAGTAGTCAAGACTACTGGGAAGTGCCTTTATTGATGTGTGGTAAGAGCAGTCGGGGTGACACGAGAGATGAGGATATTGGGGGTGGGGGTAGAAGAGCCTTGTTTCTTGTTAATGATTAAAACAGGCCTTTAGAGAGTAAGGCAGTAATAATATAAATTGCATAATTTTAAAGAAATTTTGAAATAAGTTTACTTAGTGAGAAAAATATGGTATGGAATTGTGCAATACCTTTTTGCCTACTGGGAAGGTATCAAGAGTACAATTGCATCACCTCTTTCTTCACTTCTGTACTGGTCTTGGCTGGGATAGAGTTATTTCTTCCAGTAGCTGGTACGAGGCTGTGTTTTGGATTTGTGCTGAAAACAGTGTTTGTAACATGCTGATAGTTTAGTCGCTGCTGAGCAGTGCTTATGCAGCATCAATGCCTTTTCTGCTCCTTACACCACCCCACCAGCAAGTAGGCTGGGGGTGCACAAAAAAACTGTTAGGAGACACAGCTGGGACAGCTGACCCTAACTGACAAAAGGGATATTCCATACCGTATGACAAAACTGGAGGGAGGGTTGGCAGGGGCACCACTGCTTGGGCTGGGCATGGGTTGGTTGGTGGTGGGCAATTGTTTTCATGTGTCATTTGACTTTTTGAGTTTTATTTTCCTCTCTCTTTGGTTGTTGGGTATTTTTTCCTTTAAAAGAATTATTTTTCATTATTAAGTTGTTTTTGTCTCAACCCACAAGTTTCTTCCTTACTTTTACCATTCTGCTTGTCCCTGCCATCCCACTGTAGGGGGGAGTGGGCAAGCAGCTGTGTGGTGCTTAGTTGCCAGCTGGGGTTAAACCACGACAACTTCTCCCTGGCCGCTGCTCATTTCATTGCAACAGCTTTGCTAAGTCTCTGGCATCTAACCCAGCAGCTCATCCTGTATTTCCCACTTCGCTGGGATGAGACATGATAATACTTTAAAGTCTTGACTTCTTTTAAAGTTTGCCAAGCCTAAGCATCTAATTTAAATAATTAGCCTCTTAAACAAAAGGAGATTTTTAAAGAGACAGTTAAACATGCAATGGGCATAAGGGGGACAAAGCTAAGTCTAGTGGGGCAGGTGACAAACTTGATCTTCTGAGGCTTGGAGGCTATTCTCTCTGCATTGCAGAGTCTGCTGTGTGACCTTAGGCAAGCCTTTGAAGATTTTGCACTTATTCTTTCTTCCAAACTTTAATCTGGTCTAACTGGAATGGTGGTGGTGGCTCCTTAGAGGCATTTCATTTTCCTCCCCACTGACTTTATCAGGGCCTACAGACACCGCAGGCAGCCACATGCTGTGGCCTTCCCCCAGTCCTGGTCTCCTGGTTGCCCAGGTCTCAGGACCTGCTGAGCGTCTGGATGCTCCCGGCCTGTCTGCACATCCCATTTCTTTCGGAGGAGAATCAAGCCATAAGGGCAAAAAAGCTACACAGCTGTCTTTCATTCTGATGTGCAGTCAGGGTGAAGCTAATGTGTTAGGAAGTGCTGCTCTTGGGTGTACCTTTCACTGTACCGCTACCCAATCTTCTAGCCCTACATGATCTCCTGCCACGTGTTTATATGATGTGTAACATGAGAGATCACAGTCTAGGTACTACTACAGCTAAATAAAATTAACACATAACCAGAAACTCACCTGTCTGCAGGAATCCCACTGGACTTGCGCAGTTTCAGTGACAAAATTTACAATTGCATTGAAGTCTTGCAGCCATAATTGTAACAGAAGGTACAGTGATTGTGCAATATAACTGTTTTACATATGTCCCAGAGTTCCCACAAAGAGCAGTAATTCCTGTTACTCTTTAACTAGCAAGAGGCTTTGAAATGTCTCATTCTGACAAAGGTCAGGAGCACATCCGAGTTCTCCTCTAATGAATGCTAGGCTAATGGAGATCAAAATTTGTTTGCAGGCCAGCCTCAGCAAGAGAGAGGTAAATTTAATTTCCATAATTACTGGGCAATTAATCAAATTGTCTGTACATAAAAACTGGAAGAGTGTGTGTATTTTTCTAGTCACAGGCATCTGCTGACTGCTGTAGGGAACACAGTTCATACTTTCACCATTACTGCACCCAGTACAGAACCATGCATCCAGAACACGTATCTGCCAATTTATGTTGTGGGTGAAAACCCATGTACTGGGCCGAGTAATATGCACTGAAAATGTCGTTAATTATGTACTTTTGATTTACTTCACAGTATTAACTAACCATGTTATGACAGAAATTGCAGGTTTCACCATGCTACTTGCTGCAAAACTTAGAACTGAATTTTTCAAAAATCGCTGACGAGAAGATTAAGCAATCCCTGGGCAACCAGTCAACTCGCAGCAAGAAGAACTTATAGGGATCTACACAGCAAGTAGCTACACTGCTGGGGCAAGGCGAGGAAGAAACCAGGCAAGTATCTACCAAGTCACGTACACATACAGTCCAACTTTTCCAAGGCAGGACCTACACACTGTTATATACACTATTCAAACCAACTGGCATCGGCTGCACCAGCAGAAGTCTTAGTAATGCTGTACTGAATAAAAGACTTTGGACTCTAGTAATGAATATTCTTTTTTACAGTTTATGCAGATAAAAAAAAAAGGATCATAGAGTAAACACTGCATTCTGGTGTCTGATACTACCTATTATGCCTGCATATGTAGTTGGTCTGTAAAGCACATCCAAATAAAGATGAAGACTTGACCTCTTTCTTCTTACCGAACAGCTATGGAACAAATCCTTGTTCCTGGCAATTGTTTGTAAGAAAAGCAAACAAATACACAAAACCTCACCAAAACCTTATAATCTAGGGAAAATAACATCTAAGTAGAACTGCAAGAGGAGGGGATTCTAGTGCAGGACTCTGGGCATCTTCGGCTTCCTATAGGATACACTACAAAACCAGAAACAACACTGCTTTCTTCCGTGTTCTCTAATCTCCAGCTACTCCAGCACCGTCCTAGATGTGAAGACATTTTTGAACAGATTTAAATATGTCCGTTGCTAACACCACTAGGAAACTTCTGAAGACAAATAAATATGCCAGATGCATTACTGTGCAAGGCTGAGCCTTCTCTGGTAGAGGCTAGAGAGAGTCTTAAATCCTCTTACAGTCTCTGAAAAACTCAGTAATTTTCAAAATTCCCCCACTAGCTGACCCTTGAGCAGAAGGTCAGGTGCAAAGCCACCACAAAATCTGAGAAACGATGCTTGAGGCTACAGACCAGAATGGGTTGAAACATTTACCAGGGGTCACTAGTGCAGACTGCACTGAAGTCTCTTGCATTTTCTGTTGTGTCTTTTAACTAAGAAATAAGGACATTTTAACACTAAAAATCCGTCAGAAGACATTAGTAAGTTGAGCCAGGTTTGTCAAGACACTTGCAGAGTCAATGTTTGACAATGTATTATTCAGTCACACTGGAGTGATGTAATCTACATCAAGAAAAGTACATTAAGTAAAGCATGGGACACACATAATCAATGGATACAGCTTACCTGTATCCCATTTCCCCAGTAGTTGGGGAAAAAAAAATACATTTAGTACTTGGTTAAAGGAAAAGCTAAGAAGACACCTCTGGGTATATTCTCCTTACTTTTAGTAAGGGATTGTGCTAGGGTTTTGCTTTGTATAATCAATCCATCAATAAAGTTAAAGCTAATTTGGTTTTAATGTAAAAGCAAACATGTTTTTCTGTAACTTTCACAGGATGGCTTATAACAAGAAGCCCACTTAAAGAGATTTAGTTGGCACCTTTATCCAGTGGTCAACAACAATGTTATTTTTCGTTGGAGACTGGCTATTCACACTTCTCACAAAAGTTAACAGAAGTTTTCTTGAGGGGACGTGTTCCAGATCTTTATGGCTGATTCAAATAAAATAATATGAATGTATTAATACTTGTTAGATTACAGACAATTGTAAAACACACTATGTATACCTACCTGGACAAATCATAAATACTGCAGCAGTACAGAGAAATGTTCCCACAGGTACTCTACAATAAAAAGCAAAGGAAACAATATTTATCGGCAAATTATCTTTAAATATACACTTCTAAGTGTATATTTATATTTTATACCTTAAAATATACACATATACTATTTAAAAATATACACTTAGGTTTAACGAGGAAAAACTGTGAGAAACATTTTTAATTTTTCTTTACTGAAGCACCTCTCCTGATCTCCTCCAGAGAGGTTCTGATCTGTCAAAGACATGCAACTGTCCAATTTTGCAACATATTTACTTTACATTCAGGTGCTTAAATGTTGTAAGAAAAGAAGGTCAAAGTAATAAAAGCTGAAAAGAACAACTTCTCAGTCCAAAACTACAACTCAGAGCTTCTTTTCAGACCTCTTCAGGAGAGGTGAATGATTACCAGCAAGACAGAGGCATAAAAGCAGAATGACTTGTTTGCTCAGTTATGCCTGCACTGCATGATTAACCACACCAGGTCTTTCGACAACACAGGAAACATACCTGCAACTTTTTTGCTCCTGAAATCTCTGGGACTGGCTCCACGCAATAAGGAAGACTGTGTTCTGCAAAAAACTCCTTCAGCGCTTGCTCGCTGACTTCCACACCAACAACACGGTGTCCCATGTCCGCCAGCCTGCATGTAGGTAGCACAGAGGGCCCGAGTTTGCGTGAGGCCCATGGGTTGGGCCATTACCAAATGTCTCTCTCTCACGCGGCATTTATTCATTCGAGAGACCCTGGCTTCAGGAAGCACTGGTATGTCTAATCTTGACTTTCTGGAGCGTGAACATTTTATTGAACACCTCCCCTCCATGATCTGAGCTTAAATTAGCACTGCTCAGCGTACAGCTGACGAGGATTCAGAGGCTTTATTTAGATTCAATGGGTTATTCATTCATTCCTATGGACTAGATGAAAAGAGAGAGACATAGAGAAGAAACAGGTTCTGCTCGGAACCGCAGTGGCTGAGGCACGCTGCCCACCCCGCTGCCTCTGCGGCTTGGCAGCGATGCTGGGCTCAGCAGGGCGCAGTGACCTCCGTGCTGCTGCGGCTCAGCGCAACCGCAACATGCGCCAGAGGTCAGTCGAGCAGGTAGTTATCATAAAACCCGGGAACCGGGAATAACTGGATTCCTTGAGGATGCATTTCAGTCAGGGGGTATTGGCTTGTGTCCCCTCTGTCCAAGAAAAAAAACGCTCGCTTATACAGCCCCTAACTGTAAATATAAGCCACCCAAAAAAAGTAAAATAGTAAGTGTAAAAAAAAAAAAAAAAAAAAAAAGAAAGGAAGCTGTATTTAGCCCAAATCGTTTAAGTTCCCAGTGTGACATGCCACGTGGTCTCCTTAAAGTGTGCTCTGGAACAACCGACCTCACTGTGGGCAATTTAACCTGGCATTGCCACCAAGAGAAGCAGCAGTAAGGGCATCACTTCAGTCACTCTGTCCATCACAACTTCAGCATTCTCTGAGCTGAACTCAGGACAACAAGGAGGACTTTCAGGTTAGTCCTTATCCACCCCATTTATGCTGCTATACAAAAACACTAGCAAATGAAATCAAACTTCCTTCTCCCTTCAGCCTCCAGTGACGCTGCTTTTCTACCAGGAGAGGTGCAGCATGCTTCCACTGGCCAACATCAGGCTGGGAATATCCCCTTCTCCCTCTCCCCATATCAAATGAGATTTTTGCTCTTACAGTCTGTGCTTTACCATTTCATCTCTACTGCTTTACCACAAAGTGGGAAAAATATCCTCAGTCCACTTCTGCCATTTAAAAGAACGTCCAGATACTTCTGTAGGAGCCTGCAGAACAGACACGTTTTACTTAACACTTTGAGTATCTGTGCTGGCACATTAAAAGCCATACATACTATTCCAGGCAATACACAAATTCCATGATGAAAGACAGGTTCTTAGTTCAACCTACTTCATACCATTAGAAATGCAAATGTAAAATAAAAACATTCACCTTCCACGTACTTAAAGAAAATTGAATTCCTGTTGTTTCTATCTGTTCTGTTTGTCTTTTAAAGTAAACAGCAAACCAACCCACCTCTAAGAGGGCCACGATAGAAAACTTAAACAGCATGATTATTAAACTTCTGCATCAATCAAATCACTTAAATGTAACTTTCCTTGGCTGCAAGGCTATATAACCACATTTGCTCTCCTAGGCGCCTGTCTTCCAGTCCACAGTCCCTGCTCCAATGCTCTCGGCATATTGTTTTAGGCCCCACTTTCATAATTTAGGAACTGCGGTGCAGAGACTGTGCATCAGAAAATTTAAGATTCATGGTCAAGTTATCAAAGCTTTACAGTTTAAAACCAGATTTAAAAGTTCTAAATTCAAAGCAATCCTTTCTTTTCTCTGCCCTTTTTTTGACAGGCCACAAAAAATATTTAAATTTCTTTTACTTTCGAGCTATGTAAAACAATTTTCCTTTTGTAAATGCTCCATTTTGTTACAAGTTTTTTGAGGGAGTCAAGTCATCCACCACACAACGTTTCTTTAAACAGCTTAGGCAGAAGAGTAAAGTCACGTACGGATGGCCTTGCTCCTTGTGAAACCCAATGTTACGCATTTCCCACTTGTGCAGCCATTCCTCCTCGGTCACCACTCTGTCTCTCTGTGACCCAATATCGGCGCCGTCCAGGGCCCCGGCGGCAGCTGCCGAGGGATCCATCGTTCCCAGGGAGCGACAGGAGCTGTGGAAAAAAGAGAAAAATTACTCCTCACACAATGAATCCTTTGGAACTGGCTCCGACTTCCTAGAATGAAATAGGAATTCGGCACAGCCGGAGAGACTGTCACCTGGCGGCTGCCCAAACGGCACTGTACCGCACAGGCAGAGCGCGCTCTTGCCCTCGGGGGCTGCGGCCCGGCGCTCCTTGTCCCCCGACGAAGGCTGCTCAGACGCACCCGGTTCCGGGCTACGGAGACGCCTCCCCCGCCGCGCACATCTGGAAGGCGCCCAGAGGCCGCC
>NW_010269613.1:0-2858 GCF_000690775.1 Eurypyga helias
TCCTGGCTGAATCCAGCACAGGAGTCACTGTTCTTGGTTGCTTCTTTAAAAAATGCCAGCCTTCGAGTCCCAGATCTAGCTAAATATGGTGTAGGTTCCTGACTTCACATGGCTTTCCATATAGCTACTTTGTGATATGTGAACCTAGCTGAAGTATAATGTAATTGTTAGGGGAAATAATTTTTGTTGTTCATATTGGTGAACACTGTTGTGAAGTGCTTAAGAACTTGCACCTCTATAGGTGTTTGCGTTTGCTTGATGGTGAACTGACAAAGCATCACAAGAAAACTCAGAAATGAAGGAGCAGGGCAGAAGGCACAGTTGGTAGCCAAAGTACTGAAACATGAATTCAGTAATGAACACTATGTTATTATGGAGAAAAACATTAGAAAACATAGTATGAAAGGAAAGTTTTTAATTCCCTTAATAGCCAGTAGAATTAATTTTTACATATTTCAGTGTATTTTGAATTTGTCTAATTGATTAGAATTGGGAAGAGAGCGCAAAGGATTTTGCAGTTATGGGTGTAGTGTAATAATGCCAATAACTGTATAGAAAGGAGTGTCTCGGCACATGTTGTAGACATATTCAAGTACTAATTTTAATGAGAACATCTGCCTAGTGTCTCCAAAAGCTTTCAGTTTCTTGGAAAGTATGTTAGGGCAGCCCAGCAATCTTTACTGCCCTACTGTTGCATTATCTCTGGGTACTTTTCAAGGTGTAGAATAACGTAAATGTAATGATTATATCGTTTTTCAAAATTTCAAAGAAAATGAAGTAGTTGAAAGGATTAAAAAATAAAATTTTTAGGGTATTTGTTCTTTCATTTTACCAAACAGTGGGTTGATACGAGAGCTGTCTGCCTGTAAATGTAGAAGTTCTTATTCTTCACTGTCTTATTTTTGCAGAGTAATATTGTGATGGCATCCCTTGAAAAAGGTCTTGAAGCAGATTTAACTCTGCATACTGAAAATAAATGATACATCGATGCTGCTCAAAGACCATGACTAAATGAGTTTTCCAATTCTGAAATATAATCTGGAGGTTGTTCAGTGGCAGCTGTTCCTAGAAGAGTGATAAGCAGAAATACTGGTTTTATCCATACCTCAAACTTGGGGTTGGAGTCCTGATCCTAGCAGAATTTTCCCATCAAATTCAGTTGTCCTTCTGCTTCATCACGCTACAAGTTGTTGAATAACTGATACTTTGTTGTGCTAGCCAAGATTAAAAAAAAAGTAATCATCACACTTTTGAGTAAATGTCAAAAGAAAAGTGATCATTTCTCTGTGAATCAAAACGAGTGTCACTTTATGCTGAAGGATGTTTATTCCTCCAAAAAAAATTGTGTTGGCCACCTGAGGAACAATATTAACAAAAATACCAAAATGAAGGATGGTTTTGGGCTTTTTAACATTTTACCCTTTTTTGTTGAAACAGTTTGCTTGAATTTTACATCAATTTGTTCTGGTCCCAGACACATTTCATCTTCCACCAAACTAGGTAGTCAGGGTTTTTTCCTAGGTTTACTGATGTATACTAGATGCTCTTTCCAACAACAACAAAAAAAAGATGAAAGAAAAGTTAAATTGGGCAAAAGAAATAAAGGAAGTAGAAAAGGCATCATGTGATTGGAAAGAATGCTCTTCTTTCCTTTGGGAAATACTTACTGGGATTCTGCCTCTTTTGAGACTTTTGCACTGCAGTGTAAGATGCTGTAAATGCAATTTATTCTTAGCAGCTCAGTGTTGTAAGGATGAACTTTTTTTTTTTTTGACAGAAAGGATCCTCCCAAAGAGGTAGCAGTTTCCAGCCTAGCCTAATAGACTGTGGTGGCATGTTTTGAGTGTTTTTGGCTTAGGACTTGTGTTTTTGAACTAAGTCCTAGAGCATTTTCCTTTTTCCTCCCTTGTGCAGTTGAACTTGAGCTAACTTGCAGTTGGTTTCAGTGCAGTTTAAAGCAGTAAGTGAGGCGACCTTCCGAAAACGTTCTAAGGTAGTGAATGCCCTCACCTTTCATTTCATACTGTTATCTCTCTTTTGGTAGCGTTCCATGATGGAACACGATAATGCCTATTGAGCAAATTGATAAGTGGGATCACCTAGAGTTGAGTGCTGTTGAATTAGCGACCCCTGAGGAGGGTCAGCTCTGCTTACTGTGCCTCTGCATTCTGTGGCACTCATTGTAAGCTTGCTTTATTGCATGCAGACATGATGTGAACACTGCTGAAAAGTGATTTGCCAAGACTCTACATCCTCCTTTATCCATCTCTCCTCCCACAGTACTTTGCTAGCCTTTGAGAAGGCTTTTGGGATTCTCTCATAGCTCTTGCCAAACTGAAAGTAATTTTAATTTTTTTAATAGACAGCTTTCTGAAGCTCTGCTCCTTCATCATTGTGCATCTCTTTCAATTAAAGCGTCGCTCCCGAGTTTTGCATGCTTCGTACCCTGTTGGAGAAAAGGACCATCTTTTTCGGTGGTATTGCCAAAACTGTCCAGATATTACCTTTATGACTTGGTAATTTGAGGCCATTTTGTTGTAATAATGTGGTTATAATGCTATTAGTGAAGTAACTACAGATACAAAGGGAACATATTTGGGTGTGCTCTCCCTTTAAAATCTTGCCTTCTTTTAGTCTCGCATGACTCTTCAGTTATGAGCATGTTCAGCCTCTTTCTCACAGAAGGTTGCCCTGTTCTGTCTGACAGTGTCAGCCTGCATTCTCTGTTTGTCTTTCCCATTTCATTCATTATATTCCACCTCACTGCATGAATAATGTATTATACTAATGTGGTTTGCTAACCTTCAGTGTTCACTGTATTAAAACTTCTTTTAAAAATGGGTTATGTATTGGGGGGG
>NW_010269614.1:0-2635 GCF_000690775.1 Eurypyga helias
GGGCTGCCCCGTGTCATTGCCACTGTGGCAGGGACAGACCCAGGCTGTCCCTTTCTCCCCGTACACCAACACCTCGAGCTGCACCCCCCAAACTGCCTCCGGGGCACTGGAAAAGCAAACCCAAACCCCATCTGCCCCGGTCTGAGTGAGGCTGCTGAGGACACGGAGGGTGGCGGCGGGCAGATGCCGAAGCCCGGAGCGTCACAGGCTTTGCTGCCATCCCTAATTCCCTGGGCACTAATGACCCGAGTGCCTCGGGGATGTCCCCCCCAGCACGGAGCTGCCCCAGATGGCCACAGCAGCAGGCGACGGGGTTAGGGCCATCGCAGAGCCCTCGCTGCCCACCGGCTTCACCCCAAGAGGCACCGGGAGAGGCACCAACCGCAGCACGGGGAGACGGTGGACGTGCTACTCCTCTGTCTCAGTCACCTCCCAGGCTTCCCAGGGTCACATAACCTCGGTTCGCTGATGGCACTGAGGTGTTGGAAGGGCTTGCTTCCGGCAGGGAAGGGGAAAAACCCCCTGGGCACGACAGGTTTAGCACAGCCCAGCCGTGCCCTCGCCTGCGCCAGAAAAGCCCCCGTGCACCTAACCCCGAGCGAGGGTTTGGCAGAGCTTCACCCCCAGCAAGCAACGGCGATGCTGTGCTTGGGGCAAGGTGAGCCCGTGAGGTACCAGCAATGAGCCCAGGGTGTTTCCCAGGCACCCCAGGGTGTTTCCCCCGGCCCTGCAACACCCAGTCCCTAGAAAGGGGCTTTTCTCCCCAAATACCCCACCTGGTTTATAAGCAGAATCATAGAATCACGGAATGGTTTGGGTTGGGAGGGACCTTAAAGATCATCCAGTTCCAACCCCCCTGCCATGGGCAGGGACACCTTCCACTAGACCAGGTTGCTCCAAGCCTCATCCAGCCTGGCCTTGGACACTTCCAGGGATGGGGCATCCACAGCTTCTCTGGGCAACCTGTTCCAGTGCCTCACCACCCTCTCCATGAAGAATTTCTTCCTGATGTCCAATCTAAATCTACCCCCTGGCATCCCAGCGCCTGCTGCAGTGCGTGATGGAGTCGGTATGTAAGACACCGCGTGTTTTTGTCTGTTTTGCAGGGGGAGTGGGATGCCCTTAGAGAGTTGATGGGCTGCTCCCAGCAGCTTTGTTCTATTTAATTTCCAAACAGCTCCCCGTAGAGGCCAGCCCTCGGTGGCCACAGCGCAGGCAGGCACATTTATCAGGGCTTTTCCCTTTCCCCTTTTATTGACTCTCGGCCTGTTCCCACTGCCAGGGGTCAGGGCTTTGGCTGGACTCTGCCGAAAGTCCACCCGAAACAGCCGGCGCTGACGCAGGGCCCTGCCCCCAAGATATAAGGGGTCTGAGAACTGGGTTTGCAGCCCAGTTGGGAGCATGGGGGTGGGGCTGGGAAGGGGTTGTGCCAGCTCCAGAGCTCTTCCCAAATCCGCGGGCTTGTGAAGCTGAACTGCGTTTGCTGGATCCAGCAAGGTGACGGTAACCACAGCTCGGCACTGAACTAGGGGCGGCTTGGCCGACATGGAGGGATCCATCCCCAGCCAGGAAAGCGTGCCGACCGGCACAGAGCCCTCCAACGCCACCAAACTGCTGCACCTGGTTTTCCTCTCCACCTCCTGGGGAATGCAGATCTGGGTGACCTTCGTGGCTGGTAGGTCGCGGTCCCCCCACACTACCTGGCTCCCTGCGCCGGGGGGGGAGGCCCAGGGGAAGGGGTTCTGCCCTGGGACCCACCCGCTCTCCCTCCTCGCAGGGTTCGTGATGGGCAGCCGTCTCCCTCGCCACACGTACGGCTTCATCCAGCGCGAGCTCTTCCCTTACTACTTCCACATCGGCTCCGCTTGCGCCTTCCTCAACCTGACTCTGTTCGCCATGTACCACCCCAGCGAGCTGCTCAGCGAGGAGCAAACTACCCAGGTACCCCCCGCTTGAAAGCATGAGCTGGCCGTAGCCCAGATTCCTCCCTCCGCGGGGTCCCGCTCCGCTGGGGTCGGTTTGCAAGCGATGACGAGGTGCACACGCGGCTCTGGTGAAAGCAACCCGTTAGCACCCAGACTGCAGCGAGCCTTGCACCTGAGAGGGGCCGGGGAGGAATTTAACCCACCGCACGCGTGGGATGTTCACGGTGGCCGTTTGCTCCCCTGCAGATCATCGTCTTCTTCGTTTGCGTCGCCGCATCCGTGCTGAACACGCAGTGGTTCGGGCAGGTCGCCTCCGACATCGCGGCGGACATGCACCTCGTCGAGCGCAGCCACGGCCTGGGCCAGGAGGTCGGGCTGTTTGCCAGCGAGTCCTGCAGGCAGCTGCGGGCCTCCAACCCCGGCTACAGGTGGCTCTTCGGCCAGCTCACCGTCTACCACGCGCTGTCCTCGCTCTGCAACCTCTGCTGCATCGCCTGCAACGGCTTGAGCCTCTACTACTTGGCTGCTCGGCTCTCGGCCCTGTGAGAAGGAAGCCATCCCCAGGCTTGGGGTAAAGTAGCCCTAAGTGCTGGAAATTAAATGTCAGCATCCTCGGGTGGAGAGACTGTTCCCTGTATTTGTGTGTGGGGCAGAATCACAGACTGGCTTTGGTGGGGAAAGACCTTCAGGTCCAACCCTTAACCCAGCAC
>NW_010269615.1:0-10082 GCF_000690775.1 Eurypyga helias
TGCCCATGGCAGGGGGGTTGGATATCAACTTCTTCCTGAAGTGCAGGACCTTGCACTTGGCCTTGTTGAACTTCATGAGGTTGGCAGTGGCTCACCTCTTCAGCCCTTCAAGGTCCCTCTGGATGGCATAAGTATTCTTATGGAATAAGAATATTTAGAAACATGTGTCTCTTTAAACTACTTTTACTCTGAAAAAAGCATATTAGCCTCTAGAATCATACTGCATTTGCATCTCAGAAGAGAGGAACTCCTTTAAAGGCTCTTCATTGCTATTTTTTCTCTAAATGAAGAACACGCATGGGATAACTGGGGTAGTCATCTTCTAGACGAAAGTTTGTAACGTGATTTTGAATGTGTGCAAGCAGTGTAACATGTATTCTTTGAACATTTCCTAATCTAAAACTTCCATTAATGAAATAAACACCCTGTGTACATCTATGTATCACCCCTCCAAAGTAAACAGTGACGTCCTTTTTATTTTTACTTGATTTTTATTACATAACTTTGTCTTCTGTCTCTATTTATAATACAACAGAAAACCAAACCCTAAAACACCCCCGAAAAAAACCCACAACAGCAACAAACCCCCAAAAAACACCAAGTATCCAGCCAAGGAAGTGTTCAATCACTAAAAAAATTCTAATAATCTTGTCAAATATGATTTTTTTTCTTCAATAATACAAAATAACAATTCAGAATACTATGGATATAGAAAGAATATTTCTTCTTTCTTTGCTTTCACATTTGGTATCAAGTTTGTCTGCATAATGACAGGGTATGTCAAACTCTAGAGGTTTTAACTGTATAAAAACCTGAATTACAACAGACAAATCTGTGTACAAGAAAAAAAAGACAGATGAGACTGAACATAGTTAATAAATGTTACTCTAAAACCAGCTCTAAATTTCCTGTAAACATAAGAGATACAGAAAATCTCTACATTCTTAAAGGAATTAAGAACAAACAAAACCCAGGCGAGAAATCTGTAGTTGCTTATTACTTGAATCTTGAGCTATTTTTTACATTCCTTAACTGACCTCTCTTGGTGGTATCTTCACTGTACTAGTGAAAGACTGGTCATGAGCTAGAAATGGAGTACGCCTTTAAAAATACCTGATACTTGCTTAGACTAAATTTCTTCAGTAACTACCACTTCTTTTTTTTTTAAATCTCTTTATTGTATAAATAAAGAATCCATTGTGTAAACTTGTCAAATCCAAAAAGAACAGTCTCCCCATTTTGCTTCCCCTTTCATATTATTAAACATAGTAATTGCCACTCATCCTAGAATGTAACTTCTTGGTACACCACAGTCAGCTTGCCATCATTAAAAGCACCACATATTATTCTCTTCTGGTCTATCAGTTAGTGATAAAGCTCTCCTGAGTTTACCAGAATTACTGAGTGGAAGAAACCTTTTCTGATGGAGTTGTGTATTTGTGGTTTTGTACCCATTCTGGCAAAGAACTGTAACATGCTCAATAAAGGACACTTTTCTCTACAAAGAAACAAAGGAATATCCATCCTGGCTTATCATGTTTATTTAAAACATTCAGAAATACACTTTAACTAGTATTTTAAGATCAAAATAAGTTTATACTACTAAGTTTGTTGATATTCCTCAGGGTTTTTTTTAACTATGCCATTTTAGTTGTCATTCAGTCCTATACTGAAGAGGACTATTTTATTTACAGACAAAACAGTTTTATTAGGAGCCCAGCCATTACGGCTCAGTTTCAGAGATATCTACGTACCTCGGTTCCACTGAAATCAGAGTAGCTAAGGACTTTCAACCTGTCAGCTTTTCAAATCAGAAGTTTAAAGAACAGACTCTCAAAACCAGCCTTGCTTAGGGCTGTGCTAAAGTGAGAAGTTACAGGTAAAGGTAGATTTGGGAAAGCGCGCAGATAAAGTCTGAGAGATCCCAAAGAACATAAGCAAAAAGAGAAGATAGATATACTGAAAACAAGGCTGAATTCTTTATCAAGTCAGGAATAAAACCCACAGTGGGTCATTGTCACCAACGGAGAGAGTAGTTTAAAATTAAATCCATACCCTTCTATGGCTGACAGAGCAAACGTCCTAGTTAAATGGTAAATACTGCCATATGTAAAAAGCATCAAGTCTCTCATGTTTTCCCTGGCAAGAACAGTATTTATTTAGTATTACTTATGCAGTAATAGGCATCCTAAGAACAAGATGTTTTAAAGGAAAATCCTGACAAAGTAAAATGAAAGTTTTATTCCGTTTCCCTGATGTGCAGATCTTTGTTACCAAACACAAAACCCACCAGCTTGCTGCACATCCCTCCTCCTCAGTAGAGATGCCTAATTGTGCAATTTCCCCTTCACCATGCTCCTGAAATTGCCTCTTGCTGTAGCGGCAGGAAAGCCAGCGGATCAGCTTTGCTACCCAGAGCAGTTCACACTAAAGTAATGAATGGCACTCAAACTCTTTATATTTAAATACACCAGAAAAAATGGAGGAGGAAGAAGAAAAGGCAAACCAACTTTCCCTCACTACACATTTTGAATTATCTCACGTTACACTATAGAGTGCTGTCTAATGGCCAGAGAATTGCTGCTAGCTGGCGCTTCCTCCAGAAACGTACAATTACTGCATCAGACTTAGGCAGACAGGCGGAATCATTTAACACCCTGCAAGTAGCAAAATGTAACCGTATCTAGGCAACAAAAGGAGCGTTAGGCGAACAGACATGCATTGCCAACAGAACCGAAATAAGTGATATTGAAGACACAAGGGCTGATGGCACGTGGCTGCTGTTAATTTAGAACCCATGGTAAAGCTTTCTGTAGAACTGAGAAAATTACAACACAGCAAAGTGAACCTCGAAAGGCGATGCCATCTCAAACCAAGCTTGTCTGCAGCAGGGACAGACTGGCAAAGTCCCTTATTTCAATGCACAGACACTATCTGCCCTCCAGCTTCCCACTCCTATGCTCCAGTTGGTCACTGCTCCATCTCAGGCTTTGACTCTGTGCACTTTAAAATCCCAGTCATCCTGGTCTGTCAAGGTTGCTAACCTCTCTTCTCCTTGGACACCCTCTACCAGAGCCCAGGGCATTGTCTTCAGTAGGCTTGTAGCTTCCTCCTTGCCGCCAAATACCCCCTGGATCTTTGGCACTAGTCTTCTTTCAGGATCTCTTCTCTCCCAGCACTGTGACAAGCCAACTGATCAGAAGTAACTAACACCTCATATGAAAGCCTTCTGCTCTTAGTGCGTTGGTCATCTTAGTTAAGGCTCACCTTCAGAGAATAAGATCAAACACACCTGGGAACATCTCCCTGTCTTTGCATAATGCTATCTCCAGGCCTTTGGAGATAGAGAGGAGCAGGAGGTGTTCGCAGGTTGCCTTGCCCACTGTCTCACGCATGCCAGCTCATTCTCAGCTGGCCAAATAGCTCACATCACCCTTTCCTGTGTCTTTTTGGAAGGGCTGTCACCTACTGCCGACGACATATTTGGCAATCACCAACCAAGCCTTTTCAAGAGTATGGTTTAATTACTGCAAGCAGCCAAGGTATTAAGGCCTAACTGGTTGGACTGACCTGTTAGCTGGGCTGACCATCCTTTAATGCAAGACTTCACCTCATTTCCTACAAAGTCAGCAGACAGACTGCAATCCTCTGAACTATTAAGCATGCTTTCACATACTCCAGTCTTACCAGCACTGTTAGTTAAGGTGCTTTGACACAGATTTATTGGAACATTTAATTCACTGTAAATTCTGGTACAAATGAAAGAGGCACAGAACGAACTCAAAGTTGCATAATTTTTTCTGTCCCATGTCAACATTTCAGACTGATTTGAGTGCAATAGTTCCTACTTTAACTTCCTAAAAATTACGAAGAAGAAATCCAATAGTTCGCAGAATTAGTGATTGACCTCATCAGTTGTAAGCCTAAAATTCAGTTGAAAGATAGCATTTTATTGATATTTGCTATCACGTAAGTGACGTTCAAAAACAGGGCAGAAAACATCAGGTTCAATCCAACACCTAACCAAAAGAAACAGGCATTGCACTATTATTTGCGAAAAAAGGTCTGCAAGTTCTGCTTCCCCCATGTTACTCTTGGAAATGAGCTCCATGGAAGACTAAGCCTCCATTGAGGTTATGATCCACCTAGTTCACACTTTGTCTTTTAAAGCATCCTGCTCTAACCACTACCAGAGATGGCAAAACCAAACCTGAACCACATGGTAAAATAAACTACCCCTTACCTAATCTTTCATGACTAGAGGCTGACTCAGCCCGGGGAGGGGGGGATTAAAAAATAAAATTTTCCAACAACTACTGTTTAAAGACTAAGAAATTTGGAAAAAGCTATTAATTGTATCCCTGTATGTTTTGTAAACATTCATAAAGAGACAGCTGAAAAAAGAGATTTGACAAAGTTTTATCCTCATCATGTTAGTCATATATGAATTGGTAAATATTTAATATGTTTTTTTCTGTAAAAAAAATTCATGACTGGATATTTCCTTCTTCTGATATTTATCCATTATTCCTCTTTTAAGATTATGCACTTCCAAATAGAAACAATACATGATGAAGCATTTAGACATTATTCCTAAAAACCAAAATAAAGCATTCAATTAACAGTCAAAACTACAAATCACTTCAAAGTTGAATACAGGACAACTCATATCATCTACTTCACAGGCTTGGAGATGAACCGACCTGTGGCAGAAAATGAAAATCAAATGGATGGAGCAGTTGCTGACCGCAGCCCATCACAAGGGGAGATAATCCATCACACAGATTCTGTGCTTTCTTTTTCTTGAGCAGGTAAACAACAAATCCCTCCATAAACATCAAGCAAAGACACAAATGTATCATGCAAAAGCCTAAGTTCGAAACACCCAAGAAAGGTACTTTCCTTTCACCACTCAAATAACTTTGAGCATCTAAGCAGAAACACTGAAACCGATTCTAAGGCAGCTTCAATCAAAACACTGACAGGGACTGTGTGCTCAAATTACAATTTGTTTCATCACAAAAATAATCCATTTGGTTTCATGCACTCTTGTAGAATCACACTATATAATACATATTCCCAGACATCCAGAGCGTGCTATGTTTCTGAAAATCAGCTTGAGAGAAAAGTTGGTGTCTGTTTGTTCGAATGCAGCAATATTTGGTGTGGGATAGTCATTCAGTCTCAGCCATCCAAATTTAATCCACATTACAAATTCATCAGAGCTCCCAGGGAGTACACCTTTCAAAACTCCTCCTCTGAATCATCACTTCTGCCTATAGTTGTTTTTACTGCCATACATTTGGCTACGTTTTATTCCCAGTCTCCAATATTAACATACAAACTCACACACTGATGGCATGACAATGGAGACCTGAAATCCTCCCACAGCGTGCACATGGAGATTATTCTGCAGGCCCATTTCCCCAGGAGTCTGCACCATTCTAATTTGGACTGACACCATCCTCCTCCCAGCCAAGCAATCCCACACTCAGAAAAGACAAAATCTGTGTTGCGGCTCACATGCCATATATATAGCATATAATTAATAAAAGCTTTTAGTTACAAGAGACAAAATCAGGCACGTCTTCCAAGCAGCAATTATAACTGACTTGAAAGGAAACAGCGTCATCGTAGCATTTCCTAAACATGTTTTTCAAACTGTTCCGAAGTTAGGTAAGAGGTTGAGATTTAGAGAAGAAACTGGACATTCACTTAGGTGTTCCTATTTGACAAAATTTATGGTTCTTGAATTTCTGCAGAAATAAAATCCCCTCGATACTTTTGCTTATGGAGAGGATTATAGACCATTTTCAGAACGACAAGCACAGTCAGACATTTTGCCCCTTAATGTTCAGATAACTACTGCATAACATCGGGTCATGATAGGGAAATGCCTTTCCTCTGTGAAGCTCTGACCTCAATTTCAACCTCTGAAGACAGACAAACTTGCCAAACTGGTAGAGTTTTACATTTATGCAGATTTGATGATGTCTCCTTATTGGTTTAGACGTGCAGAATATACTGGTTAACCAGTTGAACAGCAATCAAAACCAATGCAAACAGAGTTTACTATTTCATTCTGCCTGAAGGAGAACACAGGGATAGAGAAAGAGAGTGTACCATGAAGTACGGCCAACATTTTAAGGGTAACAGCTTGATACCAAATTTTAAGTACTTTCTTGTGGGTTACACAGGAGCAGCTTGTGGTTCCAAGGAGTCATAAATGTACAAGCCCAGAAAAGGGCACATTTCCAGTTCCAGTCCTCCTCTAGCATGAGTGCAGTGGTTCCTCCAAGGCAAAGGGAACAACCCAGCGGGAATCATTCAAGCGACTGGCTGTTGTTCCTATCAGCTCAGGTACCCTTGCACTTAAACAACGCAACTACCGTTGCATTTCCATTACCTCTCTGTACCCAACAGAAATTATTTTAGTCCATTTAAAGGCTTAACTTCATACTGTAGTTTTGCTTGGTTTTTTTGGGAGCGGTTTTGGTTTTTTTCTTCTTCTTTCCAGGGTGTGGGGTGGAGGGAGAATGGGACCAGGTGGGGATAGGAGGGAGGTCATTGGAGTCAGCAAAAATTATGCTTTTCACAGATTCTCTGTTTCCTTTTTCTTGAGCAGGTAAACAACAAATCCCTCCCCTGGGCATCAAACATTCAAAGTGCAATTTGCAAAAGTTCAACACACCTGAGAAAGGTACTTCCCTTTGACCATTTGAGTAACTTTGAGACTGTACAAAGAAATACTGAAATACAATCTAAGGCAGCTTCCACCACATCATCATTCACAGGGTCTGTACTCAAAATTCTTCTCATCACAACAATAATAGATTTGGTTTCATGCAGTCTTGTAGAATCACTGTTTACCCAGATTTTCAGACATTCATAGCACAGTACATGTTTTGAAAAATTAGTCTGAGAGAAAACTTTGATCACCACAAGCTACTAGTAAAAAAAATGTTCAAGGTCAAGAACAACTAGTTTTAACTTTGATAGAGGCATAAAAGTAATTTCTCTATCCTGAAAAACAAACATGGAATTGACAGAGGAGATACCAGTGTGCTGTGAATTTTAAGTCCATCATTATACTCTTTTAGTGACTGTGTATCTTTCCCGTTGTGGCAATGGATGAATACTTCCTGCATCTTTAAGGATCCAAATCTGACTTTTACCGTTTAGAAGTTACTCTGTGTTTACTATCTTCCACCTCAGAAGCTTTACAAACAATTAGAATATCCCACCTCGTGTTAAAAGTTCAAGTGGGAAAGCTGTTTTGTAAAAGCTCAGGCATCAGCTGCACCCCAACCCTGTCGCGTTCAAATCAAGTTCAAATCAATACATAGCTCACGTATGATCAGAAACTGTAACAGGTTTTGCATTGTGCTTAAATGTACAGAGAAAAAAAAAAAAGGTATCAACGGAGTATACAGATCGCCTTCCTAAAAAGGTTATTAGAAAGAATGCAAGTGAATGTTGTGGCTATTGTCTAAACTAGCTCCAGGCTACTGTCTGAACTGTGAGGGAGGACTTTGGTTTCACAATTTCAGCTGGTTTTATCCCACTTAGCATATCCCGTTTACGTGTATTTCTGGTTCAGTAGACACACTACAGAAGTACTACACAAGTTGATAGCAATTTATATGAAATTAGTGCAGTTATTCTGAATTCCAATTGACAAAACAGCTGAAGTACTGTTAATGTGTAGCCTTCTGCTAGCATTCAGATCGATACTGTCACACTGCCAAGATTAGTACTACTTTTCTACACTAACCTAAAAATAGTTGCCATGCTTCAGTGAAAATCTGACTTTTATTCTAAACTTTCCACATCTGCTAGCTCCATGTTATCCCTTATTTTAACCAAGATGAGTAAATATTCCAGCCTATTGTCAAAATAAGAAAGCAATAAGCTAATGGTCCTTCTGATTTTCAGGAGCACTGATACTAAAAAGTCTGGTGTTAATTGGTCAAAATCTTTCTCGAATTTTAAACTATGCAGCTGTTATGAATTAAGAGGGAAAGACCGCCCTAAACAGGACTAACCCTGTAACAGACAGCAATTCAAGTATAAGCATTCATTGAATAAAATATCTGGAATATATGAAAATAATTTTTTTAATAATGCTATTTCATCCTTTTCCTATCAGCTGTCAAGTGCAACTAAGAAGTGCACAACAATAAAGCTTATCCAGTATAATTTCTGAGCTTCTACCTGTGCAGTTACAGCAACAATTCAGTGCTTCTTTACAGGTTAAACGTCTGCTGAGTTTAGACTGCTAAAGGTATCTAATCAGGAATGTCGAAATGGATGATGAAGGAAAACTCCATACTTGAAGTTTGGAAAACGGAAAATATTTACTTATATTGTAAAACAGATTATAAAGTACTTGGTTCATTGATTTTCGGTCTGTAATTTTTCCTAGGTTTAGAACACAAGATAAATCCATTTTGTTCAACTGACTTCTAAGATACTCCATGTCAGAGAAGATACAGTAAGATGTGTGATGGAATACTAATGTGCAGTTAAGACATGTCACTGAATCGCATGATAATCACTTCACCAATACTAAAACCAGCTGCAGTCTCATTCACTGTTGTTTACTCCTCTTTGTAGCAACAGATACATCCCAAAACCTTTACAAACCAAATCAAACATGATTCTACATAGAAGCATGCTCCAATCCCCCCCAGTCTATCCATATTTTTACTCCACCTCACATTTTAGTTTTCCAGGTTGTTTTCCTTAGGTTTAAAAAACATACAGGCTAGAACTGGGAAGGAACCGAAGGCAAAATGCAGAAGAAAAAGAAGGCGCACAAACAAGCCTTGGTGCAAAGAAAGAAGAGAAAAAAGTTACACCACAGGCATATACTCCTTCCCCTTGCTAAGGCTGAGAGCTCCCTCTCCCTCCCCAGAACTTGCTACAGGAAACCTACTCGTTACACATAAATATACACTGAAAGTGATTTTCTGCCTTAAAACACTGTACATTTCCTCACGTGTGGAAAGGCTAGCACCTGTGCCTTCTTCCTACGTGAAGCTATCACTGCAAAGTAATAAAGTATCACACGCTTAAGCTGTAACTGAAAACAGGGATCACATCAATACCCTTCCCAAACATGCCACGCCTGTCCCTACTCACTCCACCTTACACGCCTTGTCATCTTCCTTTCACAAACACCACGATGCACCCCTCCCCTGCCACTTGCTGTGTACACGTACAGCATCGCATCCCCACATACTCTCACCACAGAACCAACCTCAATCCCTCTTCCTCCTTTGCTGCACCCTCCACAGACATACGCTCCATGACACACCATCTCTACACACTGAGGCAACAAACCTCATGCCCACCACATACATACCACAGTTCTGTCTTTATAAACGCATCTGTGCGTACGCATAAACCACCACAGCTGTGCACTTACACGTACAAGCAACTGCCACTCTCTACACACAACATGCCATCCCCTTTATCTGCTACATACACATAAAAGTACAGATAATCCTCACCACACCCAATATAATACGTATCTGTACGTATATACGTACAGATAATCCTCACCACACCCATAGCATACATGCCTATAAAAATATCCATGTTATGCCACACCCAGTGTTCACTATATATACACACACACCGAGACACAAGCCCATACAACGACATTCAGATGATGCCATGTCATGTCCCTGCACATAATGTCACATCTCTACAACAGCTCTGTCACATCTGCTACAACCCGCATACACGCGTATCTGCAGCCCAAATCGTAGGAGAAACGCACACAAACTGACACAGAGCTGTAGCATTACCCCTGTGTCCTCTGCTACACACACACAGACACCCCCCAGGCCACACCCTGTCTTACTGCACACGCGTGAGCGCGCACCACAGCACCCCATGCACCCACACCGCAACACCCCACGCCTGCTCTGGGCGCTGACACACGCGTTAGCCTCACCCCGACTTTACACAGGGGGCTGACACACCCCTATCACGCCCCAGCCGCTTTATGCGCCCATGTACACACACGTTACCTCCCCCGTGTTATACAAGGGGGAACAACACACCGCGGCCAC
>NW_010269616.1:0-7442 GCF_000690775.1 Eurypyga helias
CTGGGGTTTGCAGTCAGCACCCCTCTACTATCTGCCGAGGCCAAACTCTTTAGTTTTTTATTTCAAAACCACCTACCTTCTTCCCCTGGGAGTGACTTTTTTAATTTTAGGGGGCAGATGGTCGTTAGTTTGCAATCTTGCTAGGAAACAAATGCACCGCGCTGTAACTAACGTTTATTCTCGTGTCTAGACCTGATGGAGAATGTGGTACGCAACAGGGGTTTATCAGCTTCGGAAGTGTGTGCTGAACAGGGCACTAAGGGACTGTTGAAACTTTAGGGTTTTCTCCGCACCAACATCCAGGGCAGGCTTGAAACAGAGGCTGGGGGAAGAGTCAGCTGCTTTAATGGTAATGCAGGAAGCTAGTCAGAAAATGTCATGGAGGGAAAGGAAATGCTCCAAAAGTCCTCATTATTCACTCATTGCACCCATGAAAACGGGCCGCTTTCTGCGTCAGATTGTCAGCAGGCAGATAGGCATGAAGAGCTGCCAGGGAGATCTGTGCTGTGTTTGGAAACACTCTTCCTCCTCTCTGGGAAAGGCAGCTAAATTTTTTCCAAATTTGATTAATTCCCTGGGATTTCACGGAGCTGTGTGCTGCTTCATAAGCTCTTGCTGGTTTCCCCCTTTTACTTCCCCCTGGCTGCAGTGTGGAAATGCTGCCTGGTGCCTCACCTGGGCATGATTCACGGAGGAGCCAACGGGTAACCTCTTTTTCCAGACCTTACCCCAACTTGTACCACCTGAGAAACAGATCTCACAAACCATCCTAAACATTTCCTGGCATGACTAAGGACAAGCACAGTCTGCTCCTGCCTTTCTGCCTGCAGGTGGTGGGGACAAGCACATGGCTGTTCTATCCTTATTAGGCTCCCGTTGAAACTCCTGCCTGAGACCATCCCAAATTTTTGAAATCGCAGGCCCTGAATTTCTTACAGATTTATCGATGCTGAGAATATTGTAAAGACGAGGTGGTTTTGTGCATCACTGCCATAGCATTTAGGATCACTGTTTGGAGGCTACATACACGTGGCAGTAGTTACCTTTATTAATCTGCAGATTAGGTTCCTGAAGGATTTTCCAGGGATGAGTTTCTCAGCATAGGAACCACCGGCTGTGAATTACAGGCTTGCTTTCCTAGTAAAGCAAGTACTTGGAAAGTGTTCCTGTCTGTCGTAAGTACTCGTCACCAGAAATCCTCGGGCAGCAGTTTGGAAACCGTTGGTCTAGGCCAGTACAATAAAAAAAAAAACCCAGACATGGTACTGCAGGAGGAGAAACCACAAGGTGGCAATCTCTCTCCGTACTTCTACTGGCAAAATAAACCTCTGGCAAAAAAATATTGGAGAGTAACTGCTGCAGAAAGGGTTGCTCACGTATCTTCCGGAGTCGTGGCAACATTCATTTTGATGCTGGTTTTTCTTTAGTGAACGCTTTTCCCTTTAGGGCGAAAGTCTCAGGCTTGGAGAGGTGGCACTAGAGGGTGCTCTTTGCTAGTTTTTCCATCCTTTGCCCCAAATGGGCACCAGATGTTGCTTGTTAGACTGCTAACTACCAGAGCTGCTTGCATGCCTGCTGGCAGAGCTACTGTGTGCTTGGAGGGGAAGTTTCCTCCTTCACTGGAGGCACCATCCCTAGCAGCTGGTTCAGAGCATTGCTAACCTCATGTTATATTAACGTACAATATTCACGTGCTGAGATACCTCAACAGGAAAAAAGTAACCCGGATCTTAGGACTAGGCACTGACCTGTAGGCTGAGTGTGGTCTGGAGGGGGCTGCAAAGCCTTGGTGACAATAGGTCTACTCCCCAAAAGATGTGGCCAGAGGGTGGAAAGTCTCAGGAGAGGAACGATGCTCAGTTTGAGGTGGAGCTGCCCTGGTCCTGCAGCACCAAACACCATCTGTTGCGATGAGCTCCATCTCGATCAGGACATAGTTGTGTCCTTGCCAGATGTTAGCTTACATGTGCTACATGTAAAAGTAAACTGGTGCGAAAGCTGTGGTCTGATGTGCTTTCAGTAGGATTTGCCCTGCCTAAGTGACGACGTGCTAGCCAGCCTCTCGCTGAGAGGATGCACTCCAGAAGTTGCAGGTGTGTGGCTGGAGCGTGTTCAATGATTCAAGATAGGAAATATCTTCCAAAGCTCCAAATAAGACAAAACAAACTGAGCTTTAGCACATGCTCAATTGATTGAGCCTTTGGCAAAGTATGACATGAATTTGCAAGGCTCTCACTGAGGCTTGTCCCGGCTGTATCCTGCCTGGTGAGTCCTTCCACAAGCACGGCACAGCTGGCCTTGTTTTCTGCTTTTACCTTGTCTCCTTCTTTGACCTGCTCTCCCATTATGATATTTCTCTTCAGTTAAGAATAATAACCCACTTCTCACGCACCAGGACTGCTCAGGTTCTGCTTTACACCGACCGAGTCTGCCACCACTGAGCTCCCTCCGCAGCTTCTGTGTCACAGCCTGCACAGTCCCTGTTCCCTGCCAGTGGGGACATCTCTGACCACTCCCAGCTTTGGGCAGGTCCAGGCAGGACCTGGAGGAGGAGGGAAGCATGGACATGGGGAGCCTGTAAATTCCCTTCACATCACCTTGATTTTAAGGTCTGAAGTCAGCGTCCCAGAGGCTGCGGGTTGCAATTTGCTTCCTTCCTGGGAAGGCTGGGAGCCCAGGGGGTCTACTGTCTGCTGGTCCTCCACAAAAAGGGCCAGGAGCTGTTGGGGGAATGCTAATGGGGATAGAAATTTTAGCGATCCAAATCATGATGGGAAACAGAAGGAGTAAAGAAAATCTGGAATTTTTTTTTTCCCCCCCCAGAAAGCAGAAAGAAATCTAGCAAGCACAAGGCTGGCTTCTCCTGGAACATGTGTGCAACGCGATTGTCACTAATGCTCTGCAGTCAGCTGAGAGAAGATACTTTCCCAAGTAAGTGAAATAAGCACTGAGATGTGGGATATACGATAACTTCTGAGGCAGAAGGAATAAGACCCCAGGCAAGAGAGCTCCAAACAGTGCACTGTGTCTCCTTTCTTTTTTTCCATCTCTGAGTCTGTGGTGTTGAATTAACCCCTTTTCTCTATCCTGGCCATGGTTGCTGCAGGTTTGCAAAGCTTTACCCACCCTTCTGGATGATGACGTGTTAAGCGCTCGGTCTGTGATAACCAATTTTCTTCTGAAATGATACCAAAAGTCTGCTGTTTTGATTTAAACTGTTTCCAAGCATTTTGGTTAGTAACGAAAGACAGTCCACTCCAAGAGAGTCTAACTTGAGGAAGCCATGAAATTTAATTCATTTCTTCAACTTAAATATATAATCAGTGACATATGGCAATATTAAATACAGGGGGAATTGTCATTGCTTAAGTTAAATTTCTGCATTCAGTCAAAACCCAATAGTTGTAACATCAAACTGCAGTTTCCATTGTACAGGAAATAAAGCATCATTTTTTCAAAGAAAATAGACATGCAATTGCATGCCTATTACATTGCTTATATAGCTTTATTTTTAGCTTTCTCCATGTTGCTGTTACTAAAGGGCTAACAGAAGGGAGACTGTGGAGGGAGAAGAAACGAGGCCACACTCAAATCGTGGTAGAAAGGAGAGAGGAGATGTGTTTCCCGGCAATTCTTTTGGGGTGACAAGCTATTGTGCCTGGGCTAGGGACCCTGTGCCACCCCCCTCGCTGCTGCAGCCCCGCCAGCACCCAAGGAGTGCTGAGGTGAGGCTGTCTTGCTCTAAGGGCTGTGGAAATGCTCCTCTTGGAGCTCTTTGTCATCATACAACATTTTTTTTTCCCTGTCTTATTGCTCCTAAAACAGGGGAAGAACTATTTGCATGATCATTGTCAGGAGGAGGGATGGGGATTATGCCAGATTCGTGTGAAGCTGCAGGCAGGTCGTGTCTTTGCATGGTTAGAGTATTCCAAAGAGATTCTCCAGTTTCTGTACTTTCAACCTTTCAAGTGATGCTTGCAGACCTTTGTCGCTCCACCACCGCCTTAAAGAGCAGCAGCTCAGGAACTTCACTGTTATTACTGGTATTAATGCAGAAAGAGGATTGCTATTGATGGCCATATTTGAGACCTTTCACTGGACAATGGAAGCAGATTATTGCTTTAAGGTCTATCCAGCATCAGCCCATCTCCACCAGTGCAGCACAGTGGTGCACTGCTGGCCTTTCCCCCTCGTTCTGTGGTGCTCACTGGGGATCCTCCCCATCTCCTGGGTTCACCCTGGCCATCCACTGCTTCTACATCCTCTTGCTCTCTCACTGAGAGTTTCATAGTTTGCTTCTGATTTCTCTGTGCAAACCAACGGTTTGCAGCTTTGATGTGGCTGATTTCTCCTGTCTCTGTCTATAGCAGGGCTGTGTTAGTTGTTCTGCTAGAGCTGGTGACAGAGGTGCCATTATCAGGTAGATACAGAGGACAGAGATTTACAATTTTATCACTCCTTGACAGATTCTGATTTTTTTCTGCATCCCTCACCCTGGCAGTGTCTCTGACTTGAGAGTGTTTTGGCTGCTGTTTCTTCCCCTGAGCTCCACCTCCTCGTTGGTCTCTGCACACAGCCCCTTCCTCTATTTCATAATTGACTTGTTTGCTCCTCCAGCCTTGCACTTCATCCATCTTCCTATTTCCCCTCTCTGATCTACTCCTCATGTCCGCTTCCTTCAGTTTTGCTGCTGGAATGTGAAGCATCTCTCCAGAAAAATAGAAGGTCTCTGTGAACTTTTACCATCCCCCCTGTATTCCCTCTTCCTTCACCTCTATCATCTTCTCCCAGATGGTGGGACAAATGCTTGCTCTCATTCATTCTCAGGCTTGTACGATTGGCGTAACCACTTATCTTTCTTATTCACCTGATGATGTGAAACGAGGATAATTCTACACATTTTTCTGCTCCTCAAGGCTGGGCTCAGTTTGAGGAAAATGTTTCTGATCCTCTTGTGGTTTCTGGAGTGCTGCAGAGCTCCAGGTCTCACTGTTGCGTTTGTCTCCTGTACCTCTTTGACCATGACAAATTGCTGCCATTTTTGCTTCTACTCGTGAAGGACAAAAGCGAAATCAGACCCAGCCACTGATGAGTACAGGGAAGTTAGTGGATCTGAAACGCGTTCTCTGTCAAAGGGCGTTGTCATACACAGAGGTATTCTCAGTCATTATTTGGGCTTTTTCTGCTTGCTGAAGAGGCACTGGGCAAAGGGATGACACCTGGTTTGACCGGCCTCCAGAGCAGTTCCCACAGCTTTGTGGAAGTTGTAATCTCAGTTCTGAAGAACCTCAAAGAACCTGTTGGGCGGTAGGCACTTTGGGAGCTTGCTAGTTCTCTCTGTAGACCAGTCTGCAGAACTAGGGTACCCTGGGTTTGTCAGTATGAGTATTTTTGAGACCATGCATCAAGTTAGACAGATGAAGGAAAATAGTAAGTGCAGTTTATTCTAGCAGGAGTAGCTTACTGCTCACAGAACTGGGAATGAAGATACCAGAAAAAAAAAGAAAAAAAAATCATTGATCACCAGCTGCCTAAAATTCAGTTTCATCCCCTGTGTTTCTCATGTGTCTTCCTGTGGTGTGCCAGCTAGGGAGAGCCCACACTCACAGCCTTTATGGGACTGGTGCCTTTTTTTGTTCCTGTCCCTTTTTTTATAGGTTTCTTAATTAGGCAGCTAGTGAGTACAGCCCGACTCTCAAAGGAAAGCCTGGCACCCTGTGTTCTATTTTCCTATGACTAGATTTGGAGTACACCAGTTTGTGTTCCATAATGCTGGCAAAAAAAAATGCCAAGACAGCATTGCCAAATGTGCTTTTCCTGAGCAAGCAGTTGGTCTTGATCGATGCCTGGCTTTTTGCACGTATGGAGGGAGGAAGCACTCTCAGTAGGCTCACTTTCCTCCCTCTGTCACTGAGCTCCCTAGCCAGCCAGTTCTCCTAGCCCAGACATATATACAGACCTTCCCAGGTCACCTACATTGAAGAGCAGTGCACAGATGCTGTTTTAAATCAAGCAGTTGTCCTCTGCCTGCTTGTTCAGGTTAGACGTGATACATAAATGTGCTAGAAAATGGTTTCAGCAATGGAGTTCAGGCTGTGAAACGCTCACCTTGAGGCACTGGCAGTTGCAGGAGGTTACATTCCAGACACTAAGGCTTTTGTGGTGAAAATGATGGACGCTGCAGTGCAGAAAGAGCAAAAACCTCTATAAAAAAAGAATCTGCCATGCAATTGTGTGCTCTGATGACCACAGCTTTACCACATTCACTGGTCTTGCTGTTCTCAGAAATTGTCGTGGTAGAGGGCAGGAATTTGAGAGTCTGAAAAGAAAGTGTATTTTGCTAAACTATCTATGGGTAGCGCTCTTAATTTTCACTCACTGGATTTTCTCCTTGCCGCCTTCTTCTAGAGCATCCATAACTCAGGTTTACTTGACAGCACTACAGAAACAGACATGGTTGATATCTTGGGAATCAAAGACATGATGATTTTTATTTAAAAAAAGGCTGTCTAGCCTGTTTTATCCTTTCCAGCCTAATGGAGGTTTGTTTGGTACAGCACATCCTCTGATGGTAATAACTTTCATCATTTATGAGCAGAAGTTTATTTTCTAGTGAACTAAAAATGTTCCTTCTAAGGAGGTTTTCCCAATTTTCTTTTGGGCCGAAATCCTCTGAGATCTCAGTCTGAATTTCCCTTGTGCTTTTTCTTGTCTTATTAATCTTTCTTTTAATTTTTTTTTTTTTTTTGTACAAGCTCTGCCATCCAGAGAGATTTCCTCTGCTGAAACCCTTCAACAACTGCTCAGGTCCTTTACAACAAGCACTTTCACAGGCAGTAGCTCTACAAAAGAGAGGGAAAATTGAAGTTACTACCTATAATACCGAAGTTACATGCAGATTTAAGTGTTTGTGAACTGCGACTGACTGAAAGCGTGCCAGACATTTTGCAAATATACACAAAAAAGACAGGCCCCTGCTCTAATCGGCTTATAAATTAAAAGGAAAGTACATTGGCAAGAGCAGAAGAGATGATATGACATGCTTTAAATAGTTTATAGGGAGCTGGAGGATTGTTGTTTATTTGGTGATGTTGGGAAAATATTTAATGTGCTTTGGTTAAACTCTTTATAGAAATGCTTCTCTTCCCCCAGTTCTCTTTCCCAGTGACTGTTTTGGAGATTAAAACCAGCAAGTTTAGAGTAGACGGAAAATGGAGAAACGTCTTTCCAAATCGACAAAACCGCGAGTAAATCTGTATGGGTAGTGTTTATGCGAGTCAGGCGCTCTGAAGTAATGATCCTCACGTAAGAACGGACCGGCGCTTCCCCGCCCCTGCGGACGGCGAGCCGGGGTGGCGGCGGGGTGAGCTGAGGTATCCGGGGTCTAGCAAAGCCGGACGGCTCCTTCTCCGGTAGATGCTTGGCTGTGAAGGAGGGGCGCC
>NW_010269617.1:0-295 GCF_000690775.1 Eurypyga helias
CGCGTCCTGCCGCCGCCCCAGGCGTGGGGCATGGGGGAGGAAAGATAGATGGTGGTCTGCTGAACAACAGTAACTGGGTTTCAGTGCTGGCTCCTGTCCAGCCTGTAAATAAAGGGCTTTTATATCCCTGATGAACACTTAATACTACATTGCTTAAATGGTGGTGGTTGAGGTTGTCGTTGAAACGGCAACAGGACTCGCTCATCATCACCGTATTCAGTGGTAGCATTGGTACATCTCTGAAGTGGTGGAGAACTGTCAACAAAGCCCAGAATATGTTTGCTCACCTAACTGA
>NW_010269617.1:336-1208 GCF_000690775.1 Eurypyga helias
CTGTTTCATTGAGGAGGTGCCTTGACATTTAACACTTAAAAATACGTAAGTTTAAAGCCACTCTGCAGCTGGAAGTGAAGATGAAGACCTGGATCATAAACAGTCTCTGCACAGACCAGACCTTGAATGCGAAGAAGAGGCAGATTTATGGCTCTTATTGATCTCATTCCCCCCCTGCCCCTCCCCCCACTATTCTGTATGATGCTAAAATGAACATAGCTTAAGGTTAAAAAGAAGCACAGCATCCCACACCAGAGCATATCAAAATAATAATGTTTCATTTTAGAATTATAGGACCATGGAATGGTTTGGGTTGGAAGCGACCCTTAAAGGTCCAACCTCCCTGCAGTGAGCAGGGACACCTCCAACTAGATCAGGTTGCTCAGAGCCCCATCCAGCCTGACCCTGAATGTTTCCAAGGATGGCGCTTCTACCACCTCTCTAGACAACGTCTTCCAGTGTTTCACCACCCTCATTGTAAAAAACTTCATCCTAAGATCTAGTCTAAATCTCCCTTCTTTGAGCTTAAAACCGTTACCCCTTGTCCTGTTGCTGCAGGCCCTATTAAAAAGCTTGCCCTCATCATTCTTACAGGCCCCCTTTAAGGATGACCTCATTTAACAGTGTCTGAAATACTTGAGGTGTGGAGGTTGTGGAGTGCTACAATACAGTCTAGTTTTAGTACGTGTTCTCCAGATTTCAGCACTTTGTGGTCAGTCAGACCCGTAATAGGCTCTGTGATTTCAAGTGGACATACAGTAAAATACAATAGGAATGGATTGCTTATTGACAACTACCTACTGTGCCTCCAAGTTTATAAATTGTACTTGTTAGAATCATAGAACTGTAGAGTCATTTGAGTTGGAAGGGAC